>NW_027526214.1:99055505-99274195 GCF_048455015.1 Haemaphysalis longicornis
TCATCCAGGAGAAGGAAACGACTCATTATTGCCACTGGACCCGATCAGCCCCAGTTCAAGACGGTACAACTAAAAATGTTGCTGCGGAACCTGAACGACAGCCCTGTCAGAATCCTGACACGGTACATTAACTTGTAGTGGGAAAGAGGCCATATCTTGTGGCAGTGTAAAACAGTGAAGGCGGTGTTGAGGAACGACAATGATGATGGCAATAAAAATGCCGCTGGCACGGAAACGGGGGCATGGTCCAGCTCGCGCCTCGAACTTGAGCAGTTGTGCGTGACCAGCCAAGCGAATGGGCAAACGGCTGTCGTGCTCCCTTGTTGCGTCAGCATCTGTTACATACTGGTGCCGGAACCCCGGAGACTGAGGCCATGAGCAGATTTGATATGATGTAGCGCAGCCTCCGAGGACGCTACCTGGGGTCCCCTGGAAGCTACCAATTCAGCGAGCCTCGGCGCCGAACGCTGTCTGCCGCTCGTTCAGGTCACGAGGCCACCCGGTCGCCTTCTTTCTTGCAGGCTGCCACGGAGGAGCTACGCCATCGTCATGGCATTGTGAGATAAGCCGTTACCCGGGGCGAAGCTGTCTTTCAATCACTCCTTCAGGATCTGCTTACGTTGACCGCCCATCTGCGCTCGCACCTGCGTGCTGTCGACAGCAGGTACGAAGGATTGAAGTGCCTCGATAAGCGCATACAAGAGACCATCTGTTGGGACCACCCGGCGGTCGATTTGTTCAATAGCTACGAGTACGACGATCAGGTCATCCTGATCCGCACACAGGTGCACTTCGCCAGACAATCCGCCGTACCTTAGCAAGGGCTGCTCGGAGCATCGGAGCCCCAAACAGTTACTCCCCGCCATCTTGCAAGGCAACACCATGGTGCCCTCTGGTGACAGCAAGATAGCCGCGGCCGCTGACAAGGTGGCGCATGTTTTCGCTGCGTGTGAGCCGTGCTTTTCAGACCTACGCATTCTTACAGCTGCAGCTGAGTATGGTCACAGAGAAAAACCATCGAAGAAGTCAACCGATTCCCAGAGGTATGACTAGGAGTACCTAGCACACCACCTAGCGGTGACTGCTTCATCGTCCAGGATGGCCGCGGAAATACCTCTCTAATTACCCCATGACCACGATGTACGGTGAGGCCGAACACTCCAGCGTGGTGCAGTTCGACGCTTCGGAGATCCCTGCCAATTGTGGGGGTTCATTACAAAGAGAGCATGTGGTTTATTGTCGCGTGTGGGCGCCGTTCCCACTCGTAAGATTGTGGCCGTGTTGATCCCGGCACCGGCTTCTCCGTAGGCATCTCCGCTGGCGTAAATGCTCCCTGCCATACCCGACTTTCATCGGCGCACCGGCCTTCCGAGATGGATCGCATGAGCCGTCAGGTTACCCTGCTTGCGGTGAGCTAGTGAGCGATCACCGGGCAGCTTCATCTACCGCGCTTGGGCGACCCATTGGAAGCCACTGGAAAGAACACTACCCGCTACAACGATCACCGTTTCACATGCGCGATTGAGCAGCCCATGATGAGGAACCATGCAGCTCACGACAGAGTGGTAAATTCTGTCCAGTCATGAGCCATGGCGCCCCGCGCAGGCTATGCGCGTGCTTGCCAGGGGCAAAGCAAGGTGACACTGGTGAATCGAAGACTGCCGCAACAGGAGGACGCATCTCCCTATGATCCGGACATTTACGTAGGGCCAGCAGATGAACACAGCGGCGATCGAGGCACCGGCCCTCATCTCTATGGCGACCACGACCGAGATGAGCTGCTTACTGACCAGTGCCACTTCGCCATGAGCTACAATTGGATGTGCAATGAGGTTGAGGTGAGCAGTCCGCCGTCATGACATGTATTCTCGTCCCCGTGCCTGCTCCTGCTGTTCTTAATACTCCGAGTAACTGCACAGCAGCACCTAAGTCATTTCCGGCTGGCGGGACTACCATGGTCTACGACTGGTGAACGAATACACAGTAGGCTACTCTAAGGTGATTCTAACGCTTTCACTGCTCTCGAACGTCCACAAATTGGAGCATCAGAACCAATAGAACGAGGTGTTCAGAACCTGGTGGAACAAGGTCTACCGCAAGCCGCATTGGGTTTCAAGTTTAACACGGGTAATAGCAACCACCCAAGATGTACCAAATCACCTTAGCATTTTCAAGCGGACAAATTTCCACCTATGCAAGTGTTACTGTTGATGTTCGCGTCTTCGGAATTCAGCTCTGTGCTAATCTCGGGTGAGTGAAAGGGAGGCATCCTCCTGATGTCGGACGACTCATCATTCGTGATTATCCTACCTTTAGAGCATTCTGTCCTGCTTCCTGAATCTGCGCTGGTGCATTTTTACTACTACATTTTCGCGCATGTCGGTTTTTTACTCCCTTTACTACTCTGAGTCATCTTTCACGTCATCCAATTATTTGCCGGCTCATCACTCTTCCCCCTAACTGATCGTGCGCACAAGGTATCGCCGATTTTCGCTAGAACCAAAAAATATCAGAACTTCCACCTTTCTTTATCAATACCGAAATGAAACTTGCTAACGGCAAGTCTTGTTCATCTGAAAGAATCCTAATCCTTTCAAACCGCGTTGCATTCATTTATACCCCAAATATTGACCAGCAAGCCTAAAGAACTGCTTTGTTGAAAAAGCGTTTTAAATGTGCATTTGTTTGCAGTTTACGTCGTCTAGTGTAATCCTGTAACTTGCACAATGTTTGGAAATGTTTATTTTATTGTATGTATGCTTTGCACTTTCAGTACGGTCGATTTTGATCGTAGGGGTTGCTCTTTGTAGCACCTTATACATAACCCTTTTGCAGTAGTAACTTATTTACGTTCATACATGCGCTATTAAACAAAAAAGACACCAGGAAGAAAGGTCACTAATGGATGTATTCTGTATGTCACGCCTCGTTCCACTGCCAAATACTGTTGTGTTTGTTTTTCAGCCGTTACCCCCTATGTAATGCCCGTAACGGGCCCTTCGGATACTAAAATAAATAAATAAATAAATCAGTAAATAAATTAATAAACAAACAAATACATTTTCTTCAATGTGATATCGGCCTATTCTCCCCTATGAACATTGTAGAGTGCATCTGGCTGCCTGCTTTATCATCGTGCATTTGCGCCTTTGTGTATCGGCCACAGCCTCCGTTTTCTTTTCCCGGTGTTTTCTTTTCTCCGTTTTCTTTTCCTCAACAAACTCCCGCAGTGGGGGAGTTTGTTGAGAATAAAAAGTTGGGCGTGACAAGAAAAGGAGTATGAGCCTAGCTCGTGTCTGGTGCTCGGGCAGTTGTGCGTGACCAGCTCAGCGAACGGGCGACCGCCTGCGGGCTCCATTCTGGCGTTGTGATCCGCGACAATAGTCACGTATATTCTTGTATTGCAATGACAACAACTGCGGCCGGCTGCTGAAACATCTGAGCTGCATGCGCAGTCGCCGCTCCGAAAGTGCATAGTTCTCTAAGTGGGCCTCCAGTACCTGCTCTTGAATCAGTAGTGGGACTTCGTAGCGCCATCCTGCTTGAGGATGTTCTGTTCAAACTGCCTCGTGTCCTCAACATCTATCCCAAGGGTGTCTGGTGTTTCGTTGATGCCAATGGCTTCTAAGTGCTACAGATCTGACGTTTCCATATCCTTGTCGAAATTGTTTTTCCATGAGTCTGCGAGAGCGATGAAAATTCTGCAGGATGGTTTACTCGCGCCGTGGCTGCCGTTGACAATGTTGCCGCACTGTACAGTCCACGGGAAGACCCTTTCGACTTCCATGAGGTGAGGGTTGAGCGCGATATTCTTCCCCACGACACCTTCCAGTATGAGTTGGAGGAAATGAGCATGGTGACTCGATCCTTCATGTGGGTGTCTCACAGCCGATCGTCGTCTGAAGAAGTCAGGTGACATCCTATCATTTTCCTCAGGACGTCTGCATCGACAGGTGGACTTGTCACCGCACTGATTTCGGGACCTCCAAGCCCTCGATGATGATGCCTCTTCCTTCTTGCTGACTCTTTAGTGATTGAATCGCGATTGCATCGTACGGATGACTACGTAGGGTGATCTCCGACGATGATGAGCGACCAATCCTCGACACCCCGAACTGGGCAATGCAGTGTACGTGACAGTTCGCGCCAAATAAACGTGCGATGCCTGCCGGATTACAACAAAAGGCGGAGTAGCTGCTTGTGGCTGGCTCCAATCGCGCACACCCACTCAGTTTCCAGGTAGATCCAGGCCGCGCTGCAGTCCCCAGATGAAGCGGACGTGACAATGAGTTGCTCTTCGTCATTCGGCACACGGACATCACCCGCACCCACCCTTCAATCGCGAATGTTTGCAGTGGCCTTCGGGGGGCGTGCTATATCGCAGAGAACTGTGAGGGGGCCCTGCGAGCCATACAGGCAAACCAACAAACTCAACACTCTGCAGCGCCGGGCAAAATGCCTCTTCCTACCGCTACAGAAGCAGCGTCTACCGGTTTGTAATTTGCGGCGGCTCTCTTGAGGCGACATCTGTACCATGCACAGTGCTTGAGGGCACTGCCGCTGTGAGGTTCCGCTCTTGCCGGATGCAGCGAAGCACCTGATGGCAAAGCACACCAGTGGAAGGCAAGCATCGGCACTTAGGGCCTCGCGCTTTTTGTGAGGAGGCAGCTTTGGAACCCTGGGATGCTCGAAGTGGCCTTCCTCGCGGACTTCTACCTGGATGCGCAGGAAGCCCAGTATCTCGTTCACTTGATTCACGCATTCCGACGAGCTGGCTTTCTCGCTCACTTGCCTCGCACTTTCCAATGAGCTGGCAGCTCCGTCCGACGAGAATGCCTCCTTAACACTCTATCGGTACAACATCCCGAGGCCGGGTGGCAGGACCTTCATCAGTACACGATGGAGGACTACAGAGTACTCTGTCGCTCCTACCGTGTGATCCTTCAGCGGGTTTACACAGAATGGAAGGATGTCTGGTTGTAGAGGTCTTGGAGTTTTCCGACCTCTGCCGAGCACTGCACAGGGGCCAAAGCGAGCATTCTGTCAATATGATCCTCAACGAGCAGCTCGGCCTCGCCAAATCGGGTGGTGGATGTGCTTATCTCCACATCATAGTTGGCCTCCGCGAGTCGGATTCCTTCGATTGTTTTCTTCGCCTTGCCAGTTAAGTCAGATATCAAATACTTGAATTTCTCGATTCCATCTAGGGCAGGAGAGCTGTGAATGGTGGCATCGAAGTGGTCCCAAAATGCTTGCGAGCTCTGCTGGTCAACCTAAAATGTCGGATGTGCAGCTTGGGCAGCATGTCCAAGCGCGTGCAGGTGACAAAGGTACAGACCGCCCGCTCACGCAGGTTGGCGTCCGAAGCTTCGCTCGGGCGATCTCCCGTTCCAGAATCCCCAGCGACAACATGTGAATTACCCGCGAGCACTGTGGCAAATTGGACATGCGGCTGATTGTCGGCTACCTTGGCGTCGTGATCCCATGAGGCAAGCAGGTCTGCATTGAAATCCACCTCCCTTAGGCCCTCCTGTAACTTCTGGCCGACAGTCTACATCTGTTCAGTCATACCGGGTGTTGCCGAGGTTCGAAGACCTTTGAAGAGCAACGGCAGGCTTGGGCGGATCCAGTATCAGGGATTCAATGGCGGTAGTTTCCCTCATCATAGCGGCCCGAACTGCACAATGGTGGCGGAGGACCTTGTCCGTGGGTCGTGACTTGCCAAAACCAGGCGACCAGGTGCCCTCGGCCAGAGCAGCGGCGGTAGACAGCATTCGACGACGACGCCCAATAAATCGCCCCGCGTCCCAGGAATCCGAGATCTTGTGTTCTCGACGTCTGCGCCACGTCAGTTCAGGTTTCCATGTGGGTCGTTTCGGGTTTGGGCACCACAATGTCGCGGATCGTGACGCAAGAAGAGGAGGAGCCCGACAGCCCGACAGGACAGCCCGACATGCGCCCGACAGCTGGTAACGCACAACTGCCCGAGCACGAGGCGCAAGCTATACCCGTTACCCCGTGCCCGTGCAGCCCTGCTTCTTTTATCCATTTCCTCAACATATATTTTAGCGAGGGTCATGCTGAGTGAGTACCCACTCAAGGAGCACGCCGGACACCGAATAGACATTAAATGCCGCTTCATTGAGAAGTCAGGCAAGATAAAGGCACAATATACTTGGCATCGTCTTCAACCCCTTGTCGCACGCACCTGGCTATCCAACGATAAATATAGGGCTCCGAAAGGGACCCAACTAGGATGCTGAACTTCTATGACTTCCGGATTTTCGAGGTGAGCTCATGGCGCTAGTAGCTAGCATAAAAGAAGTTGCTTGCAAATGGTGATGCGGAACGAAGACAGAGGCGTCCTGTGGTTCCAGTGGATTAAGCACCTTCCATGTAATAACGAACTATGGCGGCAAATGACTTACTTCCATTCGGAAACTGCTCCAGTCCCTTCCGGGTTGCAGCTACCCTGCGTTATCATCTTCTGGCGCTCGAACGGCGGTTCCCGGACATGGTGGCAAGGCTTCTTTGCTCTTTCAATGTGGAGGATTTGGTTGTCGGTGCGGACAACGGCTCAGCAGTGCACAAAATGTACTCGGAAGCATAATAAAGCATCATCTTTGCGACGGAGTTGCCTTCGATACCGAAAGGGGTGAAATGAATAGAATAAAGCTTTTTGGGCTCCCATGGGCCTAATCGGAGGACACCATCGTGGTGAGCACTAACGAGATTGGGACCTTCATTACGACGAAGCCGGCAGTGTTAGCTAGAATCTGCAGTCACTAAACTCTGCGATCCTCTCGGCTTTGCAAGCCCATATTCATTGCGTGCCAGGCTGATTTTCTAAGATTTCTTGAAGGTTGAGCACCCTTGGATGATGTCGAGCCGCCGGCGCAACGTATGGCCTGGAAATCCTGGTGCAGCGAACTCCCGGATATGAACGAAACCCGAGTGCCACGACAGGTGTGCGTCAGGAACAGCGATCGCAGGAATGTCATGGAGTGGCATTTTTTTCGCCGATGCTAGCCCCAGAGCATATGGAACCGCTGTGTGCGTTCGCTACCAATCAGATCAAGGTAAATTGTACGAAAGAAACCTGCTCCTGAGAAAAAACGGCATAGCACTCATCAAGGCCGTGACCCTTCCAAAATTTGAGTTGGTGGCATGTGTTGTCGCACTGCGCCTGTGTAACTATCTCGGGCCGGTTCTGTGTTGGGACACAGCACAACTGTACTCTGGGTGGGCGGCCGAAATGATCTCTCGCGGATTTTCGCAGCATCTAGTCGATGGCCCTCTTTCATCCGAAGACGCGTCGAAGAAGTACCGCGGCTTACGGAGGGTCACCCTTGGTAACACTATCGAAGCAAAGACAACCCTGCTGACCTTATCACATGTGGTTTACCAGCTTCCGCCCTCACCAATTCTCAACTTTGGTGGTGCAGGCCACCGTCGCCTGCAGTGCCGGAAGCGTCATGGGCAGTCGAACATCTCGAAATCTTAGGCAATAGCGACGAGGTGCAACCCGTTCCAAAGATTGCTTGTCGTAAATTGGCAGCGTGCATTGGCAGCCTTTGCTTCAGATTGACCGGAACAGCAAATACCACGATTGCTCCGCCGAACCGCTTGGGTTCACCGCTTCACCAACAATGGCACTACAGGGGTACAGTCGACTGGCGGACCACTCACCACTGAAGAGTTGGCTCAAGCAGATAACTACCGGATTCACCACTTTCAGACCGAAGCCTTTTCCGAGGAGTTAGAGGTGTTGGAAAGCATAGGCGGGCGACAACCTGCCTACCGTTGCTTCACCCATTCATTGACGAATATTGGCTTATCCGCGTCGGAGGCCGCCTGCAAGAACTGCAGTCTCCGATGATGCCCGTCGTCCAGCTTGTTTTGCCGAACCTAGGTTACTTCATGCGTCTCATAATGGCAGCCACGCAACAATGGTTGACCCACTCCAGTGTTGATTTAACACTCGCTGAACATCGGGGAACGTTTGAATATTGAGGGCCATCAGGTTATGAAAAGCATTCTACAAGCTTGCCTGCCATGCCGACGACGCAGGATCAAGACCAAAACCGTGCCGAACCGAAGACCAAAACCGTGCCGAATCAAGACCAAAACCGAAGCTGACTGGTTTTCCGTGGTTGGCATTGACTTTTGCGGAAGTTTATACTGCGAGTCTTCGTATCCGAATTATGAGAATGCTTTCATTGTCATGTTCTCTTGCACCATCACACAGGCCATTCACCTGGAGCTCTCATCTACCATGACAGCCTCGAGGGTTTTGCGGGTTCTCAGACATTTTATACCGGGAATGGAGGTCCAAACACAACATACAACCACAGCAACCTTACTTTCTACCGCTGCGTCAGACCTCTCCACACCATGTCTGAGGCCGCGGTCCTCGACTTCTGCTTCAGCCATTGAATTCTGTGAATTTTTGGCGTCAAATTGGCCAAGTGGTGGGTCGGATGGTCGGAGCAGCTCATAAAGATCACAAAAAATGCTCCGTAGGGCTCTCAGACGTAGTCGACAGTCCTTTGAAGAGAGTGAGAGGGTTCGCTTCGAAGTAGAGGCCACCGTGAACAACCGCCGTTGTCTCCGTTGGCAGGAGATCCTGAAGAGCTCTCTCCTCTGACACCGGCACAATTCCTAATTGGTATGTGCACATATTCTTTGCCACAGAGGCTGGGACTGCACGAGCCGACGTTCGCCAGTGGGGAGATACAACGTCGAGCACGACATAGACGGGGAATTATGGCGCACCTTTGCGCAATTGGCGCCGAGAATACCTGCTTCTCCTGCGCTCAACGCACGGAGCTGCATCGTCATCCCGTCCACAGGTTTCATATAGGCGACGTTGCGGTTATCCAGGATGGCACCTCGTCCCCAATGTTTTTGCAACTAGAACTTGTGTTGGAATCTTTTCCAGGACGCGACGGTGTCGTAGGGTCGTGTCGTTTGTGCGTCTCACCCATACAAGAGATCGGACAACCAGTTTAGCACTTCTATATTCTTGAGGCCAACCCGCCAAGGTAATCAGAAAACGGAGGTGGCGGAGGGTGTTGAGGAACGACAAATATAATGGCAATAAGCAGTCCGCGGGCACGAGAACGGCTGCTCAACAGATTCTCAACGAGGGCTCAACCTGATACGCAACAGATTCAACTAATACGAAACAAAGAAAGGACTGTGCCCGCCAACAATCATTGGTTTAACCCTAAAACTATCGAAGCAATAAGTCCATCTGAGGCTTCAGCAGAACAATATTGACGGGGACGTGTTTCTCGCCCTGAGACTAGAGTTTCATACTCAAAAAAAATTAAAGGGTACACTGGCTCAGCAATCATTCAACCACCAAGGAGGTGAACGTGTGAGAAAGACTAGTGATTTTTTAAGTTGGCTTAACTTGATGGCTTGCTGTTCTACGTAGTAGTCCTCACCCTTTTCTGCTTCAAGAGTTTCGGGGTCGGGTTTGAAAGCGTCGGCGGCTTGCTACAGGGCTGAATTGCTGCTGGCGTTCGCTTCCAGCGGGAACAATGAGCAAATACGGTTAGGCTTGAAATAATGGATACAGGAAGGTGTGGAATCGGCTTGTATCTTCACCATAGAACCTTTTATTGACAAGCCATTTAAAACACATTAAGATTAAAGCGTCCACACCGTTTAGTACGAGCAATTTCTACCATAAAAGTGCCGTTCGTGATGACGGTGTCGATGACTATACGAGCGCGGTACCGCTGAAACCCTATTAGAACTCTTTATACGCAGTAGGCACGTGTGTACAGCCGAAGATGCTTTCATTATTGCGGGAACATACACAAACGGGGGGCAGAGTACCTTACCGTGCAAGAAATTTGCGAAACAAGCCAGGGTAGATCGCATAAACAGGACGGTGCCGTCAGTTCAACCGCCTGTTAGGCTGTTTCCGCAAACACAACGACGCCCCGGTTCGTTGCTAATTATTTGCATCTATTCATCGGTGTGGACAAGTCGAACTCACAAACACTCTGACCGCCTGTACCCACGCCAACTTCTTGATTGCTTTCATTGTCAGAAGCATATTGTGTTTGAGGGTTAAGGTAAAAACAATTTACAGGTAAATAAATATTATGTACTTTACTGCAGTAGGATCTCATTTAGCTTTACCTGACAGGAAAATACAAATTTGCCGATGCAACGGAACAATAGCTCTACCTTTTGGAACCCAACGTGGTAATAATTTTTTGGTGCCTACCAGTTCATTTGGGTTATATACTATGGCTTACAGAGCTATGTAGAGGTGCCCCAAAAAGGAAACGGAGCACGTGTTGGAGCAGTCGAGTGCATTTATCTGATAATTTCCTAACCACGGACCTCTAATTTACTTTTCAACAAAATCATTATAAAATAAAATCGCTCTGTACATACTTTATATACTTTATTTATAATGGCGGCCACATAAAATAAAATTATTCTAATTTCTCTAAGCTCTGGTCTGTTTACTTTTCGTTGCACCTGTACCAGTGAAGCTGTATGCCTGCAAGAGACGGTTATCGACATGCATGCTTTATATTCCTTATAAGTCTACTTTGGTCACAGTGGTATCCCATCCAGTGACGGGTGTTGTCAAGCAACTGTTTTTATTAGTGCAACCATGGCTTAGCGCCTGGAGACAACCCTATTTAGCAGAGAGAGAAAGAATTGGCGAGGAGGCTAAAGTGTGAATTTTTTGTTCCAACAGCAAAGTGCAGAATTCAGCACTCACCCAATTCATTTCCTGAAACTGTAGATGTACAGGCACTGCTTGCTTAATATTGCAAAGGCGAGTGCCAATTCAGCTCGAGGAAGTTGATTAGATGGTTTTAAGGCTAGTGAGCAGCAAATATGCAGAATAATGACAATGAGTGCAGGCATCTCCATAGTCGAATTTATTCATCTATGCAACGGCCGCATTGTATATACCGTTACGAGAATTTAGCTGTAGCTACCTACCTGTATAGCCATTTGCACAACCGGAATGACAATCTACGCTGTATCCTAGATTCGCGACCGCCGCTGATAGTGAAGCCAAGCCTTGACGAAAAGAACCCATCGGTTTATTCGGCGGTTAGTTCTATGGCATACATTGAGAAAGGGCGATTTACGCACGAAAGGTGAACGCACGCGGCAAGCATCCGCTGCGATGCTGTGACACGAACATTCCACACGCGAGGGTGGGCTGACGTGCTCGTCGCGGCTATCACACACGATAGATCTTCGCCTCTATAGAAATAAAGCAACTAACGACCATGCACAACAATACACATGATCACTTTCAAGAGCACGAATAGAAGTTCTCATGTCAGGCCTCCCAATAAACAAAGTAATAACTTAAAAGCACAAGGACACACTTGATCACTTTCAAGAAAACCTATTGAAACTGTCATAAGTCAGGCGTTGAGGGGGTCTTCACTGCCGCGTTGACATTTTCACCTGGGCGCTCACTGGTGCCGGCACCCCCTGTTGAACCTGCTGGGATGCAGTGCGGCTGTGCTGCTTCGTCGTCAGAGTCGTCGTCATCGGAAGTGTCAGGAGCGAAAGGTTCTGTCGTTTTCAGGAGATGTAGGCGGCTTCGGCGAAGAATTTTCCCGTCATTGTGAGGACACGGTACGACCTAGGTTGCACAGCAAGGATCACCTTTGCTTTCCTTGACCATGTGCCATCACCAATTCTACCAACTTCCCCCTCTCCTAAGGGCACCAGGGAACATATGGGCTCTTCTTTGCTGATGTTTTCGCACTGTAATGCAAGACTCTTCACTGAAGTCGGGCAGAGGAGTCTGTAGCCGCCTGCATTGGAGTAGCTCACCGAGCGAATTGTCATCTTCCGAGGGACTTGACCTGTAACTAAGCAATCTGCACCAGAAGTCATCGCTGCCTTCGGTAGTGTTCTTTAAGAACCGCTTAACTACCTGCACGGCCTTTTCTGCGAGGCCATGATGATGATGATGATTTCAGGTTTAATGGCGCAAGGCCGACAAATGCAAAGAGCACCATGACAATCGTGAATGAGGTAAGAAAGATTTGTAATAAAGGCACTACATTAACTATTTTCTAAGAAAAATTGTGTATAGGGCCATGGTAAAACATAATGAGTATACTAAGAGAAATGGTGCCTATATAGGGTCAAATTAAAACATAATGAGTGCAGAAAACTAAGGTGTAAAGCCTGAGGTTTCACCGTCTTGAAATAAGGACGGTTTCAAATAAGCGCGCCACTCATCCTCACTAGCGCACTTCCGGCGGACGGGACTCTGTAATATATCACCATCATGAACACTGAAGACGAAGAGCAAGAAGATCTGCTCCTCGGAGAGCGAGCGCGTGATCGGAGTTATGGCAACCATTAAAGAAAGGATGCAGATGGTTCCCCGGTCTCTCTCGTGTTTACACATTGTAAACACTTCTGCATGGGCCCGGAAGGGCCTGCACTAGGTTGAAATAAATAAAATAAATAACTAAAATATGAGTATCCTAAACGAGGTTACCGGGTGCCCCCAATCACAGCGCGTAATTCCTGACAGCGTTAACGACAGCACTGTCGAAGCGTTCAACACCTTCTTTTCGGGCATAGGCAAAGCTCTGTCAGACAAAATTCCCCGCTCTGTAAAAAGCTACACTGCGTCAAGCGCTATTGCCAATACGTTTGTGATGTAAGTTAATGAATTTTCCGAAGTTGTTCACATTTTTAAAAATATTTCAACTAAGAAATCTGATGAACTAGACCAAATTACAGCACAATTGTTAGAGTAAAACGTAGATGTTTTAGGTCTTCTCTTAAAATAATTTTCTTCATTGTATACAAAACAAAACTTACCCATCCGAACTAAAAATTGCAAAAGCAATTCCAGTTTGGAAAAACTGCCACAATTCCGATCAGTCTAGTTAAAATCTGATATCTGTTCTTAGCGTTGTAAAAAACAGTTTTGGGAAACCCCTATCCAACCGCGTAAATAGGTGTTTACACAAGTACATGGTTCTCTGTCATCAGCAACTTGGATGTCACATTGGCTCAATCGAGTAACATGGCCCTAAACAACAACAAGCCAGTGGAGGTGATTTATTTACCTTACAAAAAGCATTCGATACGGCAGATAATTGAATTCTTTAAAAAAAAGCACTACGGCCTACGTAATCAAGCACTTGAGTTATTTTCTAGTTACATCAAAAAACACACAGCAGGCTGTCGTAGTATACGAAATTATTTCCTATCGCATTCTCTGATCCCTCTAGTGCCACAGGGATAGGTTCTCGGCCCGTTGCTCTTATCACTTTATATCAACGGCTTGGCTGATGCATTAACCTCTTCCGAAGTTGATATCTATGCCGATGATACAGCAATATTAGGTACGGCCAACCATGTTTTTCAGTTACAAACTCAAGTAAACTTAAAATTGGAGAAAATTTCCCAATGATTCCTTGCTAACAGGTTAACGGTTTACGCCAACCAAGCGAAGTACATTATATTTCGTTCTGGCAGACAATAATTAGCTGCGAAGGTATTCAAATTTAAATTGATAACTTTGTAATGGTCCATACAGCCACGTTTAAGTACCTCGTGATTACACTAGATAATCACTTTCACTGGGCAAGTCAAATGAATGCTGTCACGGCAAAGCTGGCTTCCGGCTGTCACGCGCTTTTAAAAGCCAGGAGCTTCTTCAAAGAAAGTATTCTGCTGACGCTTGACTTTGCACTCATCAATATTCATTTATCTCACCGCATGAAGTCGTGGGCATGGACTTATGATTCTTATCTGGATCCCCTTCTGAGGTTACAAAAACGTTGCCATAAGAATAATAAGTCGCCCTTACCACAACGAACCAAGCCGACCATTATTTCGAACGCTAAAATCGCTACCATTCGATCTGTTGCATGAATACAAGACGACTGTT
This sequence comes from Haemaphysalis longicornis, assembly GCF_048455015.1. Taxonomy (NCBI): domain Eukaryota; kingdom Metazoa; phylum Arthropoda; class Arachnida; order Ixodida; family Ixodidae; genus Haemaphysalis; species Haemaphysalis longicornis. Next base: position 99,069,430 of record NW_027526214.1, read on the forward strand.
TCTGTTAATAGTATTGTAAAATGCAATAACCCGTTTGATGTCTCGTTATATTATTCCTCTTCTCGCACTACTAGAATCTTCATGTTCGGTAACTTTAACTTGGCGCCAATAAATAACTTTTATGCGAAGAGAATAATGAAATTCACAGGAAGTAAAATCTGGATGTTTGCCCAAGCAATTGAAGTGATTACACAATGCTGCGGTAAAACTCAAAATCAGTTGTTGAGCAGGCTGTAACTGCTTTTTTTTTGTTGGTGTTAAACAATTATTATTTGTACAATTATGCATTGCACAAGCAAAACTTGTACACCTAGCCTTTTTTCCCTCTTTTGTTTTAACTGCGATGTTTCTGCGTGTGTCCACAAAGTGCTGTGTCGTAACTTCGTGGTTTTATGCGGATGAGTAGTTTTGTATTTCTGTGACGCGATTATTTAGGAGGCAAAGACTTCTGCAATGTGTAAAAGTGTATGTCCTCATAATAACCTGGAAGAGATATTTACAGTGCCTGTACAGCCATAGGTGTATTAGTGAAATTGATATTTTTAGCTTATGTTCATTACTTTTCTTTTGGGACCTTGCAATAGCCTCTGGCTATGTGGCCAATCTGTGTTTGCAAACTTCAAGTGACAAAAAGCATACACACAACATACAGGGTGATTCAGACTAGATTGCCTTTTCAGTGCTTTTCCACGTTTCTTATAGGTTTTGGCGGTAGGAACTTCACCTCCATCTTGCAATACTTTGTGGAGCTTGCAATAAGTTTCTTTCACCACGACCCTCGAGTTGATGCATAGGTCAGCGTACACTCTCGTGTGTAAACTCATTCGTACTGAAACAAAAGTTAGTACGATGACGAGAGAGTACAAGGGTAAGTCCATTAAGCACATTACTTATGAGTGCACTACTCATAAGTACAGTATTCATGAGTATGAGTACTCATAAGTTTCAGTACTAATGATTATCATGAGTAGCAGTACTCGTGACTGCCGAGTACTCGTTAGTACACAGTAGCCATGAGTACACAGTAGTCATGAGTACAATACTTATGAACACTGGTTTTGCGAGTGCTTGCGCTCCTGAGTATATGCACTCGTGAGTACAGTAGTGCAAAAATGCTTTAGTCCTAGCTCGAGTCCGGATGCGCGTGTACGAGTCGCAAAGATTTAGCGGTGCCGCTGTGCAGCTTAACTTTCAAGGATGGCAAAATCAGACAACGAAAACTGCACCTTCCCCCTTTCCCGGTCCCTGTTTGGCGCTGTAAGCGTTCCTCGGTGGTCGCTCGCAAAGGCGTCACTGTGAATAGGGAAACACGAGGGTGTGAGGGCCCGGAGGGAAACGCGGGCGCATTTCAACAGTCACAGTTAATTTACGTACCTCTCGTCGAACCTAATGCGTGATTTGTAACGTTTTTCTCACCGAAATTGTCCGCACCATTCCGCTGTGCGTATTCAAGCGACAATTTCAATGATGTACGTGCGCCCATAAGGTTTATTAGGTTCCCGTTTTGAAACGTTTCGATAAAGTGTGCGCAGTAGTATGGTCTCGTGCAGTGTCATTTACAAGTGAGCATATAGCTCCGCCGTACAGGCGCGGCGGTGGAATTTGCCCCAGCAATGGAAATAAAATATCCGAGTACACCTAAGCACGTTTGTGAGTTGTGAACCGGACATCTTAATATCCAGTTGAACGCATGCCACACCTTGTTTAGCCACTCATATTTTGACGAAGAGCTCTGGCATATTGCCGATGGTGGAGCGATTTGCTTTTGAATGGCTTTGCTTTCGAGTGACAACCCCATTCGCCGCTGCTCGTTTATGCACCGTGTAATGAAAGCGCTGACGATGACGGATAATTTCGGTGGTTGTTATTCCCCTAATTTCACTCCTGTTTACAGGCGGGGTCACCACCCCTCGCTAGCAACTACGGCGGAGTTTAGGCTCGCAATGTGGGAGGCCTCCTGAAGGAATTGTTTTGAAATGATAAACGCCAACGCCATACGCCGCGATTGTCGCTTAAGCTCGCGGCTTAGAACGTCTCGTAATACATGTAAATTGCACATAACGACGCCACCGCACATTTTGATCGATCGCTGTCAGATTCAGCCGCGCTGCTCAAGATAAAAGCTTCAGATTTTCATTGTGCACCAACCCCCAAACACGGAAATACAGTGACGTCAGTGCAAGCTATCACACCTCCGAAAAACGCGTCTGCAAACTTTGTTCTCCAGTACATAAAGCGCGGCAGAGCAGTTCGACACTGCTGTAACGGCTGCCAAGCACCGGAAGCAACTGGGTGCCCTGCGGCCCTCGACTGCGAGCGATACCCTCTCCATCCCCCCCTCCCAACAACCCCCTACACACATACACACTGTTGCGACTGGGCCATTACAGCTCAGTCACCATTGTTAGGACGTTGTCCTGCTCAGTCCGCCATCGACGCGGCGCAGACCCGAGTGATGAAGTTGCCTAGCTGACGGGGATTTTAAGCTGATTTTATATGCAGTGTATACAAAGGTAGTAAGAATGTTATATGGCTCGTGCAAAGGCAATACCACTTCTCAACTCAGTGCCTCCGATGAAATGCCGCATCACAGCCGCTGCTTCAGTGCTGGCTTTATACCCCCGGGGGTTCCGCCGCAGCCACGTGCAGTTCCAATCTTTCTAATCAGAACTATCACTGGCCGCAGTTTGAAGGCTAAGTGATTGCGTCAGCCAAACCACGACAGGCAAGGGAATGCGACTCAGCGGCGTCGTCTCCAGGGTCTACTCGCTGAGTGTCTTTTTCTCGCCGGTCATCCCCTGCAGGCATGATTTGGTGCGGCTGTCTCGATGGGAAAAGGAGAGTAGACTCGGAGGCGCCGCGTGCCGCCAAGTTGCGGCACGTCTGCCGCGGGCTGTTTGACCGATGCGCGAATCGCGTCCACCGTCGGCGCATCGCAAGTGCAGCACATTGGTGCACCTCTGGTTAACCGCACAGGCGCTCTGGCTAACCGCACACAAACGCACACAAAAATTAGTGATTAAGGTCAGACCCGTGTGGGTTTTGACCATGCTGTTAACGGAAATAGACACAACGACGCGTAGCGCCCCTGTCCTGTCCCTTTTTAGCGAGGGGACCTCTCTCTTTGGCTTTTTACGCGGTAGCCAGTTTTCGTCTTTCTGTTTATCTGTTACTTTGCGGGATGTCGGCGGTTCTGAGGGGTACGATTGCGCAATGTTCGCAGAATGCGAAACAGTGGCGGCAGCGTCTTTTTCTAGCTGGTCTTAAAGACGATAGTTTGTCTTTGGCCACTTGAGCGCGACAATGTTGGCCTGTCACTCTGTCTGTCTGTGTCTGTAATAAAGATAATGTATTATTGCAACATAATATCATGCCACGCTGTATACATTGGAGCTACTGGGGTCGCCGTTAAGTAACTTTCTGTATATAATGTGCCCTCTATGCAGCTGGCCAACTTCCCCGTGATTCAGCCGCTCGGCCAAAAGTTGAAAGATTACTTGATCGAAGGCTTCATTTTGGCAAAATATTCCTTCGCTACTAAAGCTGGTACCATGCTTCCTATTTATGAGCTTTGTTCAACAAAAATAAAATATTAGGTATATGTGAACCCAAACATAAATACGAAAGTGTTATGAAAGTGAAAGTGAAAGTCTCAGGCTGCAGAATACCGCGCTCTTCGAAGACACATGGAGTCTCGGGAGTTCTTGTTTACAGACTTTATTATACATGGAACCGTAGCCATACAAGTACTACTGAAGCGCTAAGTTGTGCGAGTTGGTTACTGTTTACTAAGGACTTCATCATTCTAGCGAACATTAAGACAGGGACACAGCTAAAGTGAAGACGATATACAGGCTAGAACTTCAACTCAGTTTATGCCACAGTAACAGGAAAACACCAATCAGTACATGAAGAAGGAATAGGTTATCGCAAAAAAAAACATAATGAAACACTATCACTCATATCACAGGCCACATTACAGCGCCGGTTCATATCGCATATCGGAACTTTTTACCCGATACGTCCTTGGCACTATCCTCAAAGGAAATCAATTTTTTGGAGAGAGGAAGGTGGTTGAGTGTGGGCGAAGGATGAAAGCTGGTTCCACGTTCCGGTTGAAAATTTACGCAATGCGATATGGACCGGCGCTGTAATGTCACCTGTGATATGAGTTTTAGTGTTTCCTTATGTTTTTTTTTGCGATAACCCTTTCCTTTTTCATGCACTTATTGGTGTTTGCCTGTTTATGTGGCATAAACTGAGTTGAAGGTTTACCGGTTGTTTCGTCTTCACTTCAGCTGTGTCCCTGTCTTAATGTTCGCTAGAATGATGAAGTCCTTAGTATAGTCATACAAGCTTGGCTAACAGCCGTGCGCTTTTTGAAGCCACTGTAGTCGACAGTGCATTTATATATGTACAGTGGAGCACACAACGATTAAAACGTTGCTCGCTCTTGAGCTATTACAGGAACCGTACGTCATGAAAGTAAGAATAAAAAAAAAACGCTATAGTGCGGCGTCAGAAATGCATCAGGAGAGCAATTTTTTTCTCTCTTCGCTGAGCCGCCTCGCTGGCACGCCGGCAAAGGAGCGCGAGCGTGAAAGTACAAAGCAGAGTTTCTTACAATATACACTAGCGAGGAATCTGGTGCTAGCGTCTCTGCGGCTCCCATCAAGGCCGTCTGTGTCGTCATGGACCGCCATTATATATCGCGCTCGCAAAAGTTTTATCATTGACTTGTATGTAAACGTTTTAGTTACCGCAAATTTAAACAAAGTGCCACAAAATCGCGAAGAATAATGTGCGATTATGTGTGTGGACAATAAAAACAGGATGTTTTAAAACTAAGAAAAAAAGCAGTAAAGCCTATTTTTGCTGAAACGGTTGTGCCTGCTGTTCCGCAGGCCAAGGTTGTATTTACGAACAATGTAATATATGGGGGAACTGATTAGAGACTGTGATTTTAATAATTTTACCGTTATTGCAAATAATAAGTTGCTTGAAGAGTTTGGAAAATTTTTTGAGCGTGCCTATTAAAACGTTGCCTTCGTGAAAAAAAAAACGCTATAGTGCGGCGTCAGAAATGCATCAGGAGAGCAATTTTTTTCTCTCTTCGCTGAGCCGCCTCGCTGGCACGCCGGCAAAGGAGCGCGAGCGTGAAAGTATAAAGCACAGTTTCTTACAATATACACTAGCGATAATGTAATACAAAGAAAAAAGAAAACGTGGCGGTAAACAGTAGTGCACGATGACAAGATAGGACGCATACAAGCGCCCCTACATGTCGTATCCCCGTGGTCGTATCTTGTATTCGTCGAAGTGCGTTTTGTTTGTTCTTTTCGTCGGCCACAAATTTAGCGGAGGTATATTACCCGCTCAGTCATGCGTTCTTCGACTGTGGCATGAGCAAGGTCAGGTGCGATCACGCACTGCCTGCGGTTTCACCGAACATGGCTACAACCGAACAGGGGGGATTTCGGCTTCCTTGTAGCTCGTAAAAGTGGTAATGCATAGTGACAAAAACAAATCGCCACAACCACCTAAGAATTTAAGTGTCATGCCAAGCCCAAGACAAAAAGGGGGGTCTTCCCTTAAACCCCCACGACGGCATGGCTTCCAAGGCGCAGTTTCCTCTCTAGTACACTTTCTAAGAAACTCTATGGTAAAAAGAAAGGGTTTGCAACCGACGGCACAAGGCGGCAAAATATCCGCTTTTTTGTTTGTTTTGCTGACCTCGGTTAAACCACGCCATCGACCGATGAGAGGCAACCCATTGCCTTTGCCCTCAGCGCCTTTCCTAGCACCGTGATATCTATCATCCCTGCAGAGAAAGAAAAAGGGACTCGCCACCCTGACGCCTTCACCTGCGCCCCGATCCACACGACGGACCGCGTCCGCGGTGCAAACGGTGACGTGATGAGAAGTCACGGGCCGCCGCGGTCCGATCCAAAGCAGATCGAATCCAAACGGCGGACCGGCTAAGGGGACCGCGTATAGGCGACCGTCTGAACTCGCAAGCTAAAAGGTTGAACACAGGCGCCGTTTGGTCGCGACAACATGTCGTAACCCACAAGCCTGCACGAAACGTTTCAACTCCACAATAACAGCCACCCGCATCCAAGGCGGACGGGCGCGCTCACGCTGCCGCCGCCGTCTTTTGTACGAAGGCGCCACGACGAGCGGCGACGGTGGGACGATCCGGGCGGCATACGGCTTGTCACCGCTCGATGGAACCGAACTCTTCACTGAATTGAGGTCCACATGCGTGAAACAAAGTGATAATCATAATCAGTGATAATCAGTCATAGGTCACAAGTCACAATCAGTCACAAGTGATAATCAGACATAGGACTCGCAAGAAAAAGCGCGAATGAAGTATACGTCACTATTGTAATCCTAGCGTGCCGCCTATCGACTATGCCTGATTCACAGGCTCCTTTGAGAGCTTCGAAACAGCGATGCCGCCCGCGCTGTTCTCTATTGGCGCAACTAGACCCGGCTCCGCCCAAGCGACGTGGCCGCTGTCAAACCACGCTGATTCATGTAGTGGTCCATCGTCGAGACTGCGCACCAAAAGCTTCGACGAATATTTTGACCGCGAAGGCCGCGGTCCGGGGTGGTCCAACGGCGGTGCCCATGAACTGGTGACATACTGTGACGTGATACGCGGACCGCGGTCAAAATGTTTGTTTTGGTCCACCGTGTGGATCGACGAACACGCAAGCCTTACTCAAGAGATAAACACATCAGGGAGGGAGGACTTGTGGCGGTTGCGCCGTGAAACTTGCAACTTCGCGCTGCGTAGCGCGAGGTATACATAGTTTTCATGTGACGTCACGTCTGCGTTTTTTTTGTTTTTGGTGCTGTCCGCCATGTTGGACAACCTGCATACGAATGCGGCAGCGCACCAAGCAAGAACGTTCGAGCATATTGCTGCTGCTTTTGCGTTCTTGCTGCACGCGATAGTCGCCTGTGCTGCGCGATGGCTGGCTTTCATCCATCATACTTCACAAACCTGGTGGGTCGTGCACTTGCGTGTTGCAAATCAAAGAATTAGGTGTGCGAGGGTGTTCACCCGTACGACCGGCTCACGGAGAAAGATGCCGTCGCGGATGCGGAGCTTCTACCGTCCGCTGTGTACCCGGACATCTATAACTACCTTGTCTCCGCCACAAAGTATGCAACTCAGGAGGATATGAGAATGTTCAATTCGCTGGAGGCGCACAATTTCTTTGCGAGTGGATTTGTGAAGTGCTTGGCAGCAACGCAGCTCCCGTCGAAACTTGTCATCGTGTTGAGTGAGATAAGAACACGGAAATGCCTGCTTTTTTCGTTCTCAAATAAGTAGCTGTACCCTCACGAGAGGTGCGAAAATTGGTGGTATTAGCTGTTCTGCGCGCAAGCCGGTGTCGGCAGAGTGGCGCGGCATCATCGCGACTGCAATCGCTCATTTGTGTTGTGAGCCGCCAAACTACCCCAATGTGGCAGCACGTCTCATCGGCGTGCGGTCGATTTGCTAATGAAGTAACCATCCGCCTGCTTTATTCGTGCTGCATTTTCGCTTTTTGAACATGCCATGTATATAGTACACCCAGTGGCGATCTAGCAGGCACACTAGCACAAGGGTAGCCACTTTTAGGTTTAGCCGTGCACAATACTGGGCGAAACTCTTTCTGCAAAAAAACTATCACTCTGACTATGCTCCAACTTTTTTTTCATTTTTTAGGTAAAACATTCACAGCCGTTGGTAGATCCAGCACTGAAAGCTTGAATCTTAGCCATCGCCGATGGAACAGTCCTGACGGCCCACTAGACGTGCATGGCAGGTAAAGGTGAAGCCTCCTCTCACGTAGGATCAATGCTGTTCGCTGTTGACCACCTCAGAGAAATCAAGGACCACAGAAAAATCAACTTTTCTTTCTCAAAAAGGAAAAAAAAAACAGATGGACCAATTGCATCCCGAGGCCAATATCCACTGATAGGTGTGCAAGGTTGCCACACGCCGTACTGCCCATTCCTCATGCTCCTACAGAAGAGGAACTAAACCTTTTTACTCGAGAGTTGCTGCCTCTGGCGTAAAGCCGAAAAGTCTTATTGTGCACTGTTTCAGGTACAAAACAAGTACCCGCAGCTTCTTCTCAACTTGTCATGCCAAGAAGCGTCTTCTGAAGATCTCGGTTCCATCATTTACCGTGCCGAGATATATCTGGAAGAACTGATCATCGGCCAAGAAATGGTACAGCATGTTGAAAGCACCACACCTGAGCAGTCTAAATGCACAATGTGGAACGTGTACAGGCTGGGCGCATCATTGCCTCCGTCATGAAAAGCATGTGCTGCAATAGTACCGAAACACCTTCCATTTCCCTGCAGGAAAACATCATCCACCCAGAAATGCACAAGCTTTTCATTCTTGCCACAACGAGGTGTCTAGATCCCGAAGCGGATGCAACAAACAGCTACGTCGCCGAAATGAAATAGCAGCATGCCAGTTTTGCTCGTTTAAAATCTGGCTTGTGGCACTGCAGTGACCTCCCGTACATTAGCAAGCCCAGATGCTTCGATCCAATGCGCGTGCTGTGGTAAAGGCACACTTGAAGTCACATGTCCCCATTCTGCTGATAGTAAAGGAATGCTAGCAGCAAGCGCGACTTAAGACTTTTACCTTGAGTTTGTTGATGGGAGCCTGCGCCCTAAACGGGCACACACGTACTTCAACAAGGTGCAAGCTCAGATGCGAGTGTGTGGTGTTGCGTACTTGCGACTTTGTCGTCTGGACACCTATAGAGCTACACATTGAAAGAGTGCTTCGGGATGATACTTTTGTCCAGGAGATGCTAGCATCAGTGGGAATGTTCTTCACATATGTGATTCTGCCTGAACTATTCAGAGTGCTTTACTGTGAAAGATACCGTGAAGCATACAAGCGACAGTAAAAAAGACTCGTTTTGCTACCGCCAAGGTGCAGAATCGAGGAAAATGCTAGCTTGTGATAGAGATCAGTGCAACTACAAGTGGCTTCACTACAAGTCTTGGAATCAAGCGAGCACCAAAGCAAAAGGTGTGGCTTTGTCGAGATTGTGTGGCACAAAACAGAAGCCAACTGGGAATTCAAAGTGCACCCAAAATATGACTGCGGCGCGGTCTTAAATTTTTGTGTCTTCTAGTCCGCGTGCAAGCTCTTCAGCAGTAGTGTTTGTGCCCACCTGTACAACCATAAAAGCATGGCAAAAGAACTGTTCAGTTTACAATTCGTACAAAGAAGCATGCAAGGACTATAACAGTAAATAGGCAATTAAAATTGAAATCAATTTTGAGGAAAGAGCAACAAAAAAACTCTGCAGCATGCACTACTTTGGAAGCATGACACGGTGAAATTTTTACAGCCAAACACAAAATACAAAAAAATTTAAACTAGAAGCAAATGAAATTCACATATATCACATTATTTACAGCATGTTGCAGACAACATACAGTAATAATAATATAAAAAAGAGTAACAAAAGCACAACAAACGCCATCTGTGACTTCAGCCTCCAGAATGACACGTGCAACCACTTCTCCAGGATGCTGCGTACAGTAGAGACGGAGGTACCAAGCCTGAAAGCAAGATCCTGGAGATGGCAGTGTCATTTTAACTTTACCAAAAAGACAAGAAATTCCTGAAATTTTCCAGACCATTCTGCGACGTGTGCTTCACAACCTCAATCAACTGAAAAATTGCCATCAGCAAAGCAAAGTTTGCGATTCAAGTATAAAAGCACACTTTCGCATCATTGTTGCGCAGTGAGTCTTCCGTCACTTCAAGCTTCTTCTTCTGCTTTTCCACTCCCTGGATGTTCAATGAGAGCTGCTGGTTGTCAGCGTTGACGTCTTGCAATGCTGTTTGGAGCTGCTCCCGTTGTTGTTCGAAATGCTTCCAGTTTGGAGACGACCCTCTGGCAGCTGATATGGCTTCCTCCAAGTCGTGCATTGTCAGGTCGGTATGAACGACAGCATCTGCAGGAATTGGAGCAATGTATTTTTTTTGTACAGAAGTATGAATCAGAACAGTAGAAGAGGAGGGAGAGAAAACAACAATATGTGTCCTGTCGAGAAGCAAAAAGTACTGCATTCATAAAAAAAAACCGAGTGTGTTTTTAAATCCAGAAAGATAGCACAAACCTTTTTGAAGATCCCCAGAGATGCTAGGCACAGCTGGCGGCTCGGGATCAACATCACTGCAGTTGGCTGCGCTGGCTCATTGCAAGCGAACTGGCTGGGGGTCGTTCTCGCAGCAACGGTGCTCGCCGTTGCTCGTCCACGCTGTTTGTTGCGCTTATAGCGAGCAGACAGCTTCGCTGCTGGCGGCTCCTCGGGTTGGTAGGCGAGATGCCGGTTGGGCGCCCAGTCGGGGAATTCCGTCATCCATTGGGCCCGAAGGTTTTACCTGCAAACCAAAGGACGTTCCTTGAAACTCGCCGCTCTCTAAGGGCATCACTTTTGTCAAACGCAAAAGCCGCGCCTAGCACATTCTACGCTGATATTTCTACTGCGAAAAAGGCATAACAATACAACGTGAAGCACAATTTGGCAGCCAGAGACGAACTCGCGGTGAATCCGCGCCTGGATGCCTTGGCGACAGCGAGCGGTTCGAGGTCTCGTGCGACTTCCCGCATTTCGCTGAGATCGCTCCCAACATCCTTTGCTCGGAGAAATCTTACCTGAAATGAAGTGACTACCGCAGACACAAAAGTGGTCCCGATTTTTCATGTCCTTGCGGTTTATGCGGGAGAGCCACCCATGCTGACGCTTTTCACACGGCAGCTTCGTTCGCTCTCACTTATTTGCAATCACCTTTCGGCAAACGAAACATTCCGAGAACTGGTTCCATATTCCTCAGTTTTGCTGACGATTTACTTCTGTTTCGGCACCAAGAAATGCACAGATCGTCATAACTGCAGCTTACGAAGTGCAAGTGCGTATCAAGCAGGTTGCAAGACGGCCGCACGCAGGTAATCATCGGTTAGCCAGGTACCCTACTATAGCGCCACCGGAAGCAACAAGTACCGGATGTGACGCGCATGAAAACTATGCATTGCAGTGTCGGCCGTTCCTCTTTCGTAATAATCCAAAGTGTGACAGCAACACTGTCCCGATAAGATAGCCAATCAAGTAAGGAACGTAAAAGCATAGCGGAGCTGATACACACATCGCATTTCAGCACCTTGCAATCCACGCGTGACGGGTTGCAGGCCTAATTGTTACTGATAATAAATTTCGGTGTGACATATCATTAAATAATTGGGTTTTTACACCTGTGGGGTGGCGCTTGAAAGACGACTGGAAAAGAGCAGCGGCCACAACTGCGAAACAGAAGCGGCCGCAACAACCGCATCTTCCGACGCAGTGGAATGGACGAGCGAATAGGGGCAATGTCGACGTGATCTGTTGTCTTTGTGAATATATATACTGCCGCCCTTTGTTGACCCATTTTGCGATACATCTATCTTGCTGGGTTGTGCCTCAAGTTGTGCGTTAATAATGAAGGGAGATAAGCTGTCTCTCGATTCGACAAACTGGAAGCGGCTAATTATTTCTCATTTTGCGATTTCTGTGCCATCGCCCCGCCCGGACTCTGTGCTGGAAGTCAACATCCTGGGCTTGCAGCTGCGCGTATACCTCAAAATATGCTTGCAAGAGGTTGTTGGGCTGCCGTTGCATTTTCTCACAGAAGATATGTGTCGTGCGGTAATCGTTGCTGATATGTGTGTGGTGCTTTTAGCGGGCTGTTGTATCGTTCGACCGAAAATAAGTGTTACGAGTGAAACCTTAAAGGGGCACTGACACAAAAATTTTGCATCTCGGTTTCTTGTTGCGATGAGCAGCTACACAATGAACTACTTATCACGTTTGGAAACCTCATTTGCTCACAGCGTGCGACGGTTGTTTTATTAGAGGCTTTTTCAATGCGGCCAGTCGCAGTTTTGGATTCAGCGGCCACCGCGAAACGCGAGATTTTGTGTGAGGAAAGCTGACCAAGTGACGGTCGTACGGATATTACAAAGCAGACCTGCCGTAGCACTGTTGAATCTGAGCCCAGCGAACGAACGACATAGCACTCAGGCAGGTAGTCCGTCAACGAGCAACGACACGGCCAGCGTATGCGGCATGTCGGAGCCAGAACGAAGAAGATCCCCGGCACCCTCGCTGCGGCCGAGACTCACACGACGAACACCATTTTGTCCAAGAGGACGCAACCGCGACCAAGCGGACCCGGGACGAACGGAGCCTGCTTTTGTAGGAGAGACGGTAGCATTCTCGAAAGAACGTTGAAAAGACGAGGGCTTGAGCGACGACACGGACACGGCAAGAAGGGCAACGAATGAACCCTATCCAGACCAAGGCATCGAATGCCCTAACGATGAAGCCACGCTTGCGACGCCAAGGAATGTGGGACCGAAGAAACGGCAGGAACTACGCCCGCTTCCCCACCACAACGTTTTCACTTCCGAAACAACCACGGCGACTGCGAGCATGGAGCCGCAACGACTTTGACCGATCAGCCATGCCACGCTACGAAAACGCCACGCTACCGCACACTAAACGAAAAGCCAAACGGCTCCCGCACCGTACGCAACGTGCACGTCATTTAACGCGACGCCCTCAACGCGCCGAACTATGCCATCCCTACACAGCGCAACTCGCCACCGGACAAACCGGACGTCTACGCCCCTAAATGCATCAAGCACGTGATGAGCTACACGAACCCAATCGCCGACGAACCGGCACGACTAACCCAACGCTGTAAACACTGTCAAGTTCAGGTCTGAAGAAGTGAATCGCACGGCACACACAATAAAATAAAGCGGATTTGAAATTCCCCGAACCTCAACGAGACGAACACCCTCTTAACGAAGTTTCTAGCATCCGGAACAACAAAAAACAAATGCCGCCATCGAGCATCTGTGAATAAGCGGACAGGGATCTGGATACAAATGAACATCAATCGATGGAAAAACGCTTTATTGCGCCTGCGAGCAGGCACAATTTGGATTTGGAGCACGATTAGGAGAGTATTAGCCTGCCCGGAAATGCAAACGGATGGCAAAAGATGCCTCCCGTAGACACGCAGAACACCGCAGTTTAAGGCCACGGCCGCACCGACAAGCCCCAAGCTCCCCTGAAACCGACCAGGCCCAGCCTTCGTTCTTTTATTCCTGAGAACAAGAGGAGACGCCAGACGCAACGCGAGCGCTTACGTTCCGTTTCGCTTTCTCACATGTACGTGTCTTCGCGCAGTAAATCTGCCTACGACAGCCCACCGCGTCAGACGTTTTCTTCCTCTGTCCCGATCAATATGTAACCTGCGTTTTTGTAATCAATTAAACGTTTTATTTTTTCTATTTATTTCATTCGACATACGCGCTTGCCAACAGTGCAGATGAGTTGATTATTCGTGAGTAATACAAATTGAGTACTCATGAGTGCAAAATAAGTAGTACTCATGAGTGCAGAGTCAGTACTCGTGAGTACAGACTCAGTACTCATGAGTACAGATTGAGTACGAATACGCGTGTGGACAAATAAGTTAGAGGGTAGCATTTCGGCTGGCGTACCCGCAAAATTTTCCCGCCATTTTTCCGCGGGGTACCACATATGGTTGTCAGACCAGGACTTCCCTCTGTTGATTAGCTTGCATCATACATTCGCGGGTACTACAAACGTATTGGGGCCCGTTTATAAAGGCTGCGGATCTGTCAGCCCGCTCTGGTTCAAACCCATGCGTGCTCGAGCTCGAGCCAGGGTTTTTTTTTTCTCGCTTCGTCACCACGGGAGGTACTACAAACGTACTGGGGCCCGTAAAGGCCGGGGATCTGTCAGCCCCGCTCTGGTAACAAACCCCTGCGCGCTCGCGCCGTGGCTCGGGCCCGGGCCCGGGTTCCTTCTTTTTTTCTCGCTTCGTCCCTAGGGGAGGTACTACAAACGTATGGGGCCCGTAAAGGCAGTCCGTAAAGGGGAGCGCAGTCTTGGTCTGGCAACCATGGTAGCCCCGCGGAACAATGGCGGGAAATTTTGCGTGTTAACATGGAATTTTTTGGAATGTCATGAGGATGTTTCCACAGATGACACATTTGTGTAATGTTCCTCCTGCGAATATGCCTGTCACCCTGGCAACTGGTGTAGCAAAACTTCGGCTAGTTTTCGGTGTATGTGCGACTCCCTTAGGTATACCGGGACGTGTTCAACGTGCAAGGTGGCGCGCACAGTGGCGGGTACGATGACTGAGTTTGGAGCGTCTCCTGGGGATAGTACTGGCAGAAATCTTAACTTGTTAACAATAAGTGTGCCCGGCTCCTTCCTTTATGGCCAAGGTAGAAGCATTGTAGGAATTCACTAAGAATGAAAATGTTGGTGGTCATCGTACGAACAAGTAACGTAAATCTAGAAATGCTTGAAAAGCAATGCCACAATGTTAACGCGCTTGAGAAAATGGTCGGGGTGGCCAATTCTAGCTGCTCACCCTTAGTCAGACAAATGAAGATTCAGCTCAACCAACCTGGAAAAAACTGTCTTCTAGAAAATGTGAAGTTGGGAAAATTGCACAAGAGCAGCTTGAAAACTGTCACGTCAATTCACCAAGCGGACAGGATACACAGAAAAACCGTTTAATTGACTCGGACTATTTTTCGGAGCACACGACAAGTACGTAAACAGTCACAGTGTTCTACCAATTCGAGCTCGCCTAAAAGTTGTGAAGGTTGGCGTCGCCTCACGTTGCAGCAGATGTCTTCGTGCTAGGCGTAGAAGTCAAAGTGATCGTCGCGTCTCGTAGAGGCTTGCAGGACGTGGGCCCAGACGACGCTGCCAACAGCCAAGGGAGCGTAGCCCTAGTTGCAATGCGGAACTGGGGTCGCAGCGTAGCCCGAACGTCCCAGCCCGGTAGCTTAGTTGGTAACCTGGAGCCGCTGACGGTGCGCTGCCACGGGGTCTCCCTCCAGGATCGCAGCGTGGAGCTCCAGTCAGTATGCCTGAGGCGTCGTCTGGCCCCGATCACGCTGGGGTTGGTTCCAGGAGCGTCGCCTGGTCTCCTTCCTCCTCCTCTTCGGGTATCGATGTCCATTTTCCTGTTTCCACACTTCTTACCTTCTCCACTGGCACATACTCCTTGGGAGGTTTCAGCGCATACACCTTCGGGGTTTCGGCACATACCCATTCAGGGGTTACTCATGACAAAAACATTCTAGAAAATGAATGAATAGGATAGAACTCTCCGAATTTCGGATGTCCAAATTTGATGTCCGACATTGTTTTCCATGTTGTCCTGGAAAATATTGTACTTTGATTTCTCCGCCAACTTCAATCGCTTTGAAGCAAAAATCAAACAGGAACCACTCTCTTCTGAATACAGCAGCGGCGTCACTAAAATTTCAGGACAGGATTCTCCCACGAACAAGCACCTAGTGTGGCTCAAAAAAACGAACGAGCACCGCTGGATTATCGGTTTTCTGGGTTATAAGTTTTTTCAAAACAGCACCAAAGTTCGCGGGTCAAAAGTGATTCACGTCATTATACATTCTATCTATAAAACAGTACGTAAGAATTGTTTTTACTTTTTCACGCAGTGGTAAGTCTGGTAGGGCCCCCTCTAAACAGTACCAGCCATGTGACGCTGACTATGTTTTCTTCTGTAACAAAAAAAGTTATAATTGTATTTCCTTCTATCGCGCAAACTCTCGCTGGCTAAAAAGCCAAGAAGGCAAATTCAACATGCTTTCTCTCGTGAATAAATCGCGACTTCAATGTTCTAGAATTCAGTAAAATATTGCGCGGACTGTGATAAGGCTGTTGAGATTGAAAGGTGCGCGCGTGAATTCAGTATAGACCATAAAGCCCAGGCTCTACTGCCTGCATTAAAAGGACATTTTGATGTTACAATTCTAGAATACACTACGTGAACGACACCATCAAATCACTGTGTATAAAAAACCAGTCAATTTATGGTTGGCGTTATCGTGAGAACCCCCTCAAGTTTGTAGGCCCAATTTATGGTCTAGGGCCTATTTGGACTCGTTGGAAGACTTTGAGGTGTTAATTTTTTCTGCTGTGCTACGGTGATGCGAATGGTATTCCTCCGCTATTTTTCAATTAAACTGGTAAAATCATTCGATGACTCTTTTCTTTGGTTTTTCAGAAGCCAATATTGCGCATCGCTTTTACAGAATAGAGGAAACAAGTTAACCACTCATCCAGTTATAACCAATCTTGCTCAAATGCAATGTCAGGAATAATAACAAGAGATTTACGCGATCATTCATTAATTCTTTTATTTATCAGGAAAACATGTTTAGTTCACAAACAACATGTTTGACGACTCATGTAATGATAGGTCTCAACATTCAATATGTCCGGCACTTGGTATCAGATGTCCGCTGGACCAAATGTCTAGCCATAATTATCGAAACCACTGTTACACTATATTTCTGGAAAAAATATCAAAATTCACGGCCGTGAACTTCAAAAAAAACATCATAAAAACTAAAAGAGCAAGAAAGCCCTTATATCCCTGTAAAGCTAAGAAAAAGAACGAAATGACGTGATCTTCTGAAATATACGTTCATCATTTTGTAGATATTTTTAAGTATAAAAATTATACAAATTTTAAAACATGAAAGGCGCTGACCAAAATTAGTCCCGCAATACCTACAACAAGAAAATTTCCCATTTACTGTAACATCTGCGAAAAACATGGCATGTTCATAAAAATTTTTTCGTTCGTCGAAAACCCTTTCAGCGGATAGAATGACCGTTTCTCCAGAAAATTTGCGGCCAGCATGTGTAAGCTAATATACTGATACTTTATCCTCTCTACGGCCCTACCACTAAAGAGCTCAGGAGGTATAAAAAGCTGTTTCTTGCAACCCTTGTAATTTGTTATTTTTCTGGTTTCCTCGATGAAAAAGTGACGTAAATAAGAATACATTAACAAAATTGCGCGGATTTGTTGAAAATCAGGCAAAGCCAAATAAAATGTGTTTGACTTTATGACCAACGTGCTATGTCACATTACAAACTCACTTGTTTTCTTAGAAGCACTGCCAGCTGAGCTTTTTGGTACATGTTCTTTATTAAAACAATGATATTCAAAACAAACAAAGCAAGAGAGAAATAAACGCAAAGGATCGCAAGCCTATTATGTGGTTTTTGGTGCTGCTTTTTTTAATATCACTGTTCCAATCATGATTTCCTTCAACTGGTATCTCTCTGATTAAGATGAAGATTGAAAATGCATGATTTGCGTAAAGGAGGCTTTGTTGACTGTTTCAGCAATGAACAGCCGGTCTCCGTTCTCCTATTGATTTCAAAAGGGTAGACAAATTAATTGCCTGCAAAAAAGAAATTATACCAACACAAATGAATTTATATCTCGATATCAATAAAACTTTCCAAAATGGCAAACCTACATAAATTGTTTTTTTTATTTTAAAAATAACAAAGGTGCGATTCTATACAACCACCTTCACACTTTGTAAACCGTCCTACAATTTAGTAAAAAGTTAGCAAAATACCGCATTCCAGCATTCAAAGACTTGGGATATAGTTTCTGCAAAAAGTGGTTACTAACCCGTTCGCATGTGTGATATTTTTAAAAAGGTAATATAACAATTTTTGGTATGCAAAAAAAAATCTCTTTCAAGTCCAACTTTATTGCTTCTCAATGTATTGATATAATAGCTGCTTTTTCTACCCAAGACACTGATATGTACGCCGAAAATGCAAATGTGCTGTTTTCAGTGGATGGTATAGCGCACATAAAATGTACGGCTAACGGGTGGTTTGAAAACCTGTGGATTTCTTTTCATACGAGCCAGCGTTAGCTAAACACATGTAGAACACAATATATATTTTTTCCTTCATTACAAATCAGTTGAAATTAACGATCACGTGTCCTTTAAAACAAAAGTACTCGACCGATTTCATCAGCAGTAGTTTCTCGCTGTGCAACCTAATGAAAATCATAAACAGATATCTTCCGTAGATGATATATGGCATAAAAGTGCATTTGCTACATATATGTTGAACAAGGTTCCTACGCCGTTACCAACTCGTCTGAGATGCCAACTTTAATTTCAGTAGGTTTCAAGCATGCATCGACCACTGTGCATCAGTATGGGGCAAGTGATGAAAATACACAAAAACAGTCTTATTACCATGAAGAAAAAAAGAGTAAATTCTATTGCACCTCAAAACAAAGAAAACAAACATACGTCCCCTATTTCAGACAGCTTCTTTTATTGACCAATGCCTCTTTAATAACAAACTCATTTATTAAGCATGCGCGCCTAATCAAAAAGTCTGTGCGCAACAATTCCAGGAAAAACATGATTGCATATATAAATCAGCCGGGAAACTCCCTCATCGGTGCTGAATAAATGGCCAGTGCAATCATATTTTTTGTCCTAAAAGCTTATATGACCCGTCTACTTTAGACAAACTGCGACTGGTTCCAGATTCTTTCTTGTTAGGTACTACCCCCACTAAAATACGATTAACAATTCTTAATCTTACGAATACGATTAATGCGTGATAATGTGCATATAAGCTAAAGTACAGCTGTCGTTCTCGTCTTTTTCACTACTTGTCCAGATTTCGCTAACGTTTTCCCGAAAGAAGTGAAAAAAAAATTAGCATCAGCGTTTAAAAAGCTAGACAGAACAATAATTTAAAATTACCGCCGTTCTAAATTCTTCCATTCTTGAGAAAAGTTCCTGAACAATTTTTCGAAAAAAAACTTTTTATTTTTCTTGAAAAATAAATAAGAAAAATAAACGCCAATTATATTTCAGCCAACCTTGCTGTAATTGCTTTAATAAAAAAACGCACAAAACCTACCAACGATAAATTGTGGGATATGCATTTATTGACGTTATGAAAGCATTTGCCACAATTGCCATAATACTTTTCCCTAAGCTCGCTTCATGCAATAAGGAAAAGTGCGTGCGAGCCCACGCGGATATTGATTCATGGCAATCTCCTTAAACGTGAACAAAAACATTTCTTTATCTCAGGTCCTGTCATTTACCAAAAAATTTCAGGATTCGGATTCATCATGGTTCTATCCTAGAGCCATTTTAAGGCGGAGCTTTGATGCCTTCACTAGTATGACAATGTGCCCTGAGGAAAGCCAACTTTCACTGACGGTAGTGATGAATTAGGTAAAGTTAAAGTAACAAATGCTTCCTATGACCGCAATGCCTGGGTGCTTCGAATTATCAAGGCGGCGTATCTTCGATTGCTCCATTTAGACATGATCCGATTGAACGCAGAGCAGAAGGTACAGGTTCGCGTGGTACACCGGAAACCCAAACGTTAGGCCGACGGAGTGTCACCCGAGAGTAGCTGTGGGTATTGTAGCAAAGTTGTACCGCCTCCACCTCATCTTCCCCACCCAACAACCTTCCCTCGGCGCTTACTGTCCCCAGCCTGGCTCCCTCTACCACATCATATGGGAGTGCCAACGAACTCCAGACTTGCCCCCCCTTTCCAACCCAACCTTCGAGCAGTGGAGGGCTTCCCTGGCCAGCCCGGACCCGGATATCCAGCTTAAGTTGGTGACCCGAGCACGGACGGCCAGCCGAAGTCAAGGCATCCCGGACTAGGGACGCCTTCCACGGGGCGACGCCCACTCATCAGCCTCTGCTGGAGAAATAAAAATTTTTTCTCTCTCTCTCTGTACCTTCGTGTACAGTAGCACATACTCGCTCTGTGGGATCGGCCAAACAAAAAAATCTCGCCTTCTCCACCAAGTGAATAATCATGAGAGGTGCGAAAATAAAATGCTTATCGGTAAAACCATGAAACGTTCGCCCGCACATCATATAAACACTAGATACGTCAAGCTTAGCACCGCTCCGTTGACAAGCCCGTCGACGACGTCGATGTTTGTAGAGATTATGTAGTGCTTGTTTGGGACGATGAGAATCTCCATGAGTAAGTTAGCGAATTTGGTGTGTGACATTTTAGCCACCTTGGCCGTCGCCTTCTGCAGACCGTGTTGTGTCGCGTACCCTCGGTACGTGTCGTGAGCTCGCAGGCCATGAACGACAACCTCTTCTTCTTCCTCTCCTCCTTGTTGGGCAGCAACGAACAAGTTGAAGGTTTTGACTACATCGGCCAATCTTTGGTTGGCCAATTGCTAGGGTAAAATGCCAGAATCATCATTAGTGTGCCGGATACAGCAGCAACGAGGGACGGGACAGGGCCCTAGCAAGAGGAGCTTCGCCCCAAAAAATTCATCACCGGAAGCTTTCGCGTAATCCCATCGCTCTCAGCCGAGAGGTTGAATAACTTTGATTCTTGTTGTACATACGTATCTGCCGCACTGCCTTAGCCCAGAAATAAAATGCCGGCTGTGTGACTAGGACACCACAGTTTTTATATCCCATACACAAATCCAAGTCATTATTGAGCGCTTGAAATCATACATCTAAAACCTGAATATATGGCCCCTAAAATAATTTGAAAATTTCAAGGGGGAACTTAATCTGAGATATTTAGCTCCCGATCGTAGCAAACGATAGTAATACCTTCACCGTTAAGTAGCACACCGCGATGAATACGTCTCTGAGCTCTGTCCTATTTGTGTAGCTGGAGATGTAGCCTAAATATCGTTTAGATATTGCATCCATAACAAATACAGGTTTTTGTCATTCATAAACTAGAGAGCTCTCGGGGGCTTTCAGCTTGTCTTCGTAATTTCTCCATATAAACCTTTCGTTCATATTCATAGACACACAAAGTACCGCATGACTTTATGAGGGAGCCCTTACCAGTCTCGCGTTATATCACCACAAGATCTTCAAAGCCAATCAGGCCAAATAGAGCTTTATAGTCGCCAATAACCCACTGTAACTCATCTGCGATCTCTCAACCTTCTGCTAATTACTAACTTTGTACCGAACGACATGGAATTACCGCTAACAAGTTGCTCAGCCACAATCACCTTGTTTATATACTATGATGAACAAATCTCACCAACCACACAAACACGCGGTTTACAATGTAATTTCATTTTTTGCTTCATTCACTCGATACCAATTATAGAAACAGTCGATTGAATGCAGTGGGTGTTGGAGCACCTCCTCCGTAGCGGCTGCTAATCGGCAACTATTCGCTATGCAGATGTTGCCTGCACTGCTCATTTCGTGGTTATGGGCTATAGCCGGCGCATCTCCAGGTAACTTTTACCCTCTGTCGATAGCGACCCCTTCTATTGACAAGCCGGATGTTACGCCAACTACACTTACCTGTTGCTTGGTCGTCCTTGAACACGAAGAATCGACCAGACTCGTCTTCTGCCAGACAGGTCAATTGACGCCTGCATCATTGGGCAGCGGGGATTTAAAAATCTGAGGCACCAAAAGCCTTTTGAGTTGTCATCGGAGTAGCGCCTTCAGAGCGGCTCCAAATTGGAAACTTTTTCTGGAGGCAGGTGTGTAACCAGCTTTCCTTGTATGCGAGCTTATCCGATGACCATTGTACCCCGCTCTTCCCGTGCCATCGGGTGTTGCGTGAAACTTCGTCAGCGTGTTTCTACGGTGTTGTTATGACTGTGCTGTGGTCAGAATGAGTCTAAACTGGCCCTACTACTCACTCAGACACACTTATTCACTTTGAAACCTTACGTTACAACCCCAAAGAGCAGATGGGTTTTCTGTTCGGGTTACGAAAAGATGCGCATGCCCTCGCGCTCCAAAATTTTACATTTGACGCGGACGTTGTGGCATACATCCAAAGAACTAAACCGTATAACAGGGTACTGAAACTAATGTCTCGAACATTCAACAAAGGCTTGACGCGTTCGAGGAAAAATCTCGTGTTTTGGATGGCCTTGGTGCAAAATGTACGTGGTATAGTCTACTGCTGATTCTTTAGCCACACAAAGTACCCTTTCCCAGTCGTGCAGCGATGAACTTAAGGAGCGTTCACTCCGCGATAACTTGTTCTTCAATGGTTTGCCGCAATCAAAGGAAACCTGGCAACAAAAAAATCAAAATAATACCAATTCCAACCGAAGTGTTACCCTGATTTCCAGCCTATTCCATCGAACGGGGATTACCTGTAGGCAGTCTTTTGGTAAGCAAATGTCGTCTCGTGATCGTAAAATTTGTGAACTTTAAGGTAAACAAACAAACATTTCCGACACAATAGCTTTTCAAAACGAAAACTAATGCAGTGCTGGAATATTTTGTCCAGCTACCCGCATCAATCAAAAAAAGCTTAGTTAATTGCTGAAAATCAACGCGGTGCCCCTCCGTTTTTAATGAGTCACAACAAGCTGATTATAAAAAAAACGCTTACACTTACAACGCAAACCGTTGCAAACTTGAAGATTTTCAGAGGAATAAAAACACCGATTTACATAAACCCGCCATTGCGTCTGCTCCTGTTTGTGATACTGCGGCATAGGGAAGTGATACGGGCAGTGGACTTACAATTACACATCTGTCTTCGTTATTTACGAATGAACACAGCGTCGTCAACAAACAAGATTTTCGTTTACCTCCCCTAGGATCTTGCTGTACACATATTGTCCCATTATTATTACTTGGCGTTTTAAAAATATAAAAACTCCGACATTTTCAATGCCGCCTTATCATTTACACTGTCGATGCGACCAGCTCTGAGTTACGAGGTGGTGGAGTACTTGTGGTCATTTACGTCGAATTTGTTTCATGAAGCATTTCAGTTTGCAGCAATCTTTTAATCATCTGGGCCTCAGTAGCAATTTAGCGTGATAAGTTCGTCCTAGGTGTTTGGTAAAGCCCTCCTCTCCATTGCCATCTTTCATAAATGAACTCCATGACGTGCCTAATATTATATGCACGCAGTTTCTTTCTTCATCCGTCATCTTTAGAGGCGACTTTTACTTCCCTAATATACCATGGAGTACCAACCCTCCCACTGGAACTCCGTACTTATCTGACGGGCGGGAATTCTTAGATTTGTGTTTTGCCGTTTACCTCACTCAACGTGTTAGCGAACCCACTAGGGCGTACTGGACCGCACCGAACACACTTCACCTAACTTCAACTGCTACACCTGATCTCATCTGCACTATTACCTGCTGTCTGCAAATTATTGATCATTGCCTATGCAACTTTTTGATTAAAACTACTGCTGCACAATGCTCAAAAAATGTAAAACTACCCCTGACTATGGCAGAGCCTAATTCGACGCAATCAATATAAACTTCACAAGTTTAGAGTTGTATTCGTTAGCACATTCAAAAACTCTGTAGAAGGTAAGACCCTTGTGAAAGTAAAGCTCAGAAGCTAATTGATAAATACGTACCGAAGGGTGTGATCACCACGCATGCCAAAACGCCATTGTACAACGTCCATATCAATCGTTTGTCAAATAAGAAAAAAATGCTTGTATCGCGTCGCCAAACTCTCAGCTTCTAACTCACGTTGGAGAACGTACGCGACAGCTTCAAATGATTACAGTTCGGCTTTAAAAAACGTGACAGGATTTTTTTATCTAATTTGCTTCCGTCACTTTTTATTCACACTTAAAACTTTCACGTACCAGAAATTATCCATCTGACGACACCGTCACCTTAAACGATGTATCGGACGAACCAGTTCCCAGCATTCTTTGTGCTATGCTTCTTTACCAAACATTCTCAAAAACATTTTCCCATCGTCAACTATTGCGAATACGCCAACCCAAACAAACAAGTGCGCAGCCTCGAATCATATACAAATTCTTGTATCCCGTATATCAAAAGGTATTACTTGTCTAAATATTTCCTAATCACATGGCTTTGCTGCCATTCCACAAATTTCTTCAAAGCAACCACTCTTTATTTTTCTATGGTATTAACAAAAATATTTCAGCAATCATTCGACACAGGTCAACTTCCTAAAAAATGGACAATTGGCAATGTGATTCAAGTTTTTTATGTCTGGCAATAGAAATATTCCTCGTTTTGTCGCCCCATGTATCTAACCGGTAACTGCTGCAAAATATTAGAACATGTCATCTGCAGTAACTTGCTCAATTACCATACAATCAGCTAAATTGTTGCAGCAGCCCAACACGTTTTTCGTAAGACATACTCCTATGAAAGCCAACTAATTTCTTTTACTAAAAAATAACATCATATTTTAAATCGATTATCGCATGCTGATTCCGTATGTGTAGATTTTTCTAAGGCATTCGCTAAGGTTTCAAAAGGACCCGCCACGGTGGCTCAGTGGCTAAGGCGTCGTGGTGGTGAGCAGGATGTCGCACGTTAGATTCCCGGCGGCGGGGGCCCCTTTTCTGGTGGAGGCCAAAAGCAAAAACGCCCGTGTGTACGAGCTTTCGGCGCACGTTAAAGATCTCCAGGTGGTCGAAATGGATCCGGAGCACTCCACCACAAAGCGCCTCATCGCCTGCGTTCCGTCGGCGCGTTTAACCCTACAATCAACCAAGGTTTCCACAGCGGCTACTGCTTTATAAATTATATCAATTATTCATTGAAAGAAGTTTGTTGAAATGGCTGAATGTCTTTGCCTAACCATTCGCAGTTTTAAGTCGCTACTCATTGTTGATCTCCATTCAGCACTGTTTATTCATGTGTACCACAAGGATCGGTCTTCGGACCCCTCTTGTTTCTCATTTATGCTAATGACTTGCCTTCCGCGTTGAAATCAAATATTTTTCTAATTGGTGATGGCTGTGTTATTTTCCGAGAAGTAGCGTCTTGTCACGACACTACCATTTTGCATTTTGATTTGAAATATTTTGTCAATCGGTCGAAAACTTGGGTAATGGAGCTGAACACTAATAAATGCAAAACAATGTGTGTTTCTAGTTCTTAAACGAATCCGTCACAATATTCTCCCAACAATGCCGAATTACAGCCAGTTGCTTCCTACAAATACCTTGGTACTCACATCACCACGAACGTAACCTTTAACCTTCACACTGAGCTCATTGGTAACCAGGGAAACCTACGTTGGGTTACTTGCGCCAAAACTGCTTTAAAGCTCCTTTGTCACTCAAATAATTGCTTTACAAAACAGTATTACGCTGAAACGGGACTACGCATGCTCTGTATTGGACCCATATCACGAAAAGCTGATAAATGTCGCACGTCACCCTAGACATTGTTCGAAATATATCTGCTAGATGTGTGCTGGCTAAATACAAACGAACTGCGAACAATACAGGATGACATTCGATCGAGCTCTACCATCGCTCTGAAATGGGCACCAAGTTTTGCGAATAAATTTTTTATAAGCTGTATCACCATGGCGTGCTGCGTAAAAAGCTTATACCTACGCCACATTTTCAATCTCGTCGCGTCGACCATGAGCGCATTGTTGGAATTGACATTTGCAAAACGATGCATTGTTTTCAGTCCTTCTTTCCCTCGGCAAGTCGCGACCGGAATCGTCTGCTATTGACACTGCACCTTAATCACGCCCACCGGTTTCGAAATGCTCCAGATAACATTGTATAAGCAGGAGGTCCTCGAATATTTATTTTCACGAGTCACAATTTTTCGGTAAATTGTGTTACTCATTTTATTGTGTGCTGTATCTGAACTATTTTGTGCTGTGTTTTGTTTGTTCTTTGTGTTTTTTTGCTATCACACCACTCCCCTCTGCAATGCCTTGGGCATTGCGGGTATCATAAATAAAACAAGAAATTATTAATAATTAAATAAATAATTTAATAAATTATTAAATCATTATATAAATTATTAAAATATTTATTATAAATAACAAAAAAGAAAGAAATTGGTGAACCAAAGTAACTCTCCCAATAAAAAGGCAAAAATTATTCTTTAAAATATCAACTAAACGCTTCTTCTTGCATGGTCCTTCATTCCCTCTCACGCACACAATAAAAAAATATAAAACGTCTGTATTTTATTCTGAAAGCTGTATGTAACAATCAACCATCACTGCTTCGTGCGTCGCGATTTTATTTTTTATTCACCTTAGTGCAAGCACTTTCTTGGTTAATCTTCGCATATTGTGTAGCTTATAGTGGGTATACAATATGCGCGTATTGTATAAAGTGGTTATACAAAATGCGCGTATTGTATAAAGTGGGTGTTGATTATTTAGTTTTGGTATGTGATCTGTGATCATTCTTTAATTTTTAAATACATGTACATGAAGTAATAAGCTTAACGTATATAGTCGGTGTACGTATTGGCAGGCGACGCGCGAACAGGAAATATTTTGTAGGCACGCCATGTGCAACAAAAATTCTTTTTGTTCGCATGGTGATATAATCATCATTATTATCGTCCTTTTTGTTTCTACTGCCGGGCCAGTTTGGAAAGTGGTTATTCATTATTTTGTTTGGTATGGGATATATGATCTTTTTTCATCACTTACAAATTAGGCCACGCTATCTGTATGACATATTGCGGGTTTCACAGTTTTGATAAAAGGCGCATTGTATTTTCTTCGTGACTTCGCATTTATTCATTTCTTTTTGCTTATGCATTACTGGTTGAGCCTTGCAATGCTAACTGCAACCGCCACCCCAAATATCGTTTCAAAGCAACCCGCAAAAAATCAGCTAAATCAAAACAGCCAATGCCAAACGATGTGCCCAAGGAAGATTTGAGCGGACCCTTCTTCAGCTACATGATCAACTTGGCCGGGCATAAAGGGTGTTCCACAATCGCCACATCGTGGGCTTCACTAACGTGACGGAACGCGGGTTGACTGGAACTGGGTAGAATTTGTTTGTTTATGTCTGCTTTCCTAATGTAGAGTCGAGTCCTTCGAATATATTTGTTACAGCCTGTACGAACCAGGTTGCCTGCCTCGGTTTGATGGCTACATGACACGCAAAAAAAATTCCGCCACCTCCACGAATTGAATGATGATGAGAGGGGCGAAGCCTAAATGCTTATTGGTAAAACCGTGAAACGTTCGCCCACACATCATATACGGACTCGACACGTGGTTATAGGTCTTCTTGACGGCGCGAACCATCTTAATGCGTGAAGGACACAAGGTGCGTTCGTAGCCATGCTAGAGTCTCGATTTGTAGCGCAGTGGGTAGAGCGCCACGCACCTCCCAGCACGAACAGAGAGTCGTGGGATCGACACCGGGCGCCGCCGCATCAAGACCACCACTCTTCGCTCGCAAAGCTTGAGACTTCCCACCGCTTTGTTGATAAGCCTATCTATGACGTCGGTGTTTGTTGTCATCATGTAGGGCTTGTTTAGGAAAGGGGCAATCTCCATGGGTAAGTTGGTTAATTCGGTGTGTGACCACCTTGGCCGTCGCCTTCTGCAGAGCGTCTTGCGTCGCGTATCCCCGTAAGTGCCTTGAGCTCGCAGACGACGAACGACAATCTCTTCTTCTTCCTCTCCTCCTTGTTGGTTAGCAACGAACGCGTTAAAAATTTCACCCCTTCAGCCAATGTTTGGTTGCCAACTCCCTAGGCGCATCCTGCCACAATCATCATCAGCGGTATGTACACGGCAGCACCGAGGGATGAGACAGGGCCAGAGCAAGAGCAGCTTCGCCCCTAAAACTCTAGCCACCATCCAAAGATGACCCCCATTCAATCCACCACCGTACTCGTATACAATTGAACAGCGTCCCCCCAGAGCGATACCAGGAGATTGACACAGGGTAAAAGGTGCTCGTAACGGCACCTGCGTGAGGTTTGCTGTGGGGACAAATGAAGTATTTCATGCACATTATACAAATATATTTACAAGTTCTTGCTGCGGCATGTCCGGTAGAGCATTTCGACGCTAACTGCTACATATTATCTTCTAACGAATGTCAAGATTTATTCTTCCACTGACAACGTCGATTAAAAAAACTATTTAAACAATATAGCACAAAGCAACTTCCCAGTATTATCTGCCCTATTCCAGCAATCTCTACCATCCGACCTTATACCCCATGACAGGACGGTGGCGAAGGATGTTACGTTTTTCAAATGAGGTGATCATACCTCACCCCTGAACTATCGCCCCATTTCTTTAACCAGTACCATATACAAACTCGTCGAGCATATTATACATTCCCAGATCATTAGCTACCTCGAAATAAACAGCCCTATTGTTGGGCGTCAACACTGTTTTTGTGAAGGCTTTTCCTGTGACACCCACCGAGTGGCCTTCATTCACGATTTTCATTTATCTACGGACGCTAGAATTAAATTCGATGCAATTTTTCTAGACTTCACAAAACCATTTGATCGTGTTCCTTACCATCGACTTGTTCACAAGCGTACACTACTGAACATCTACCCTACATTTGTAGGGTCAGTTCAACCGAATATTCTAGGCGAGCATTTCGAGTATGTAGCAAGCTCGCTTCACTATTTAACTAATTTCCTGAAACACAAAAAGTCGGAAGTACAAAAGATTAAAGCTGACAAATGGCAGACTGATGTTCGTTGTAATTCCTCCTTTACCATCCAGGAGCCGTAACTTGTCCTTGGAACTGTTGATAATGAAAGAGAGGGGAAAGCGCAGCAGGGCGAGCGGCGCATTATCATCATCGAGATAAGTGGTTTCAGAACATCGAAAAAAGCGCGGGTCGCTTTGTCTAGGGCTCCGGATTTTGAGTCGCGGTAGCTCCTGCGACAGCTTTTGCACACATTTACCCGAGAAATCGCTCTTCGGAGCATCACCCGCATGACGTCGTTGATTGACCGCCTTCGGAAGACTCGTGGCGTCGTCAGGAGTGGCGACACGCGAGGACTCACTCAAGCTGAATGACCTGCTGCAGCAGCGATCTCCCGACGAGGCGAGCATGAGCTATCACGTGGACTATAACGTGTAGCAAGACGCTGAGCTGACGGTGCTCAAGTGAATATCGCCGAGGAAACGGATGATGACGCACTTGAGTTAGAGCTCGAGGCAGTGGCAGAGTGCAACCGCAAGGTTTTGTACGCCGTCTCTCGGGCACGGTTTCTTCTGAGAAATGCCGAGCCACACGCTTCCGTAGCTAGCGAAAGTGGGGCACCAACTGCTTCAGCACATCGTGCAACGAGTACGTCATCACGCATCGCGCCTGCACCACGGCATCGGACAGTCGACCATCTGGAGCTCCAGATCCCTACGTCCTCGGGAAATCTGCACGACTGGCAGGCGTTTTGAGGTCATTTTAACGTGACGATCTATGAGGATACCAAACTGCCAAAGATAGAGAAGTTTAAGTACCTATGGACATACCTCATCGGCCACATCAAACAAGCTATTTAGGGAATCCGGCTGGCGGTACCGAACTATGACCTCGCGCTGAAAACTTTAGTTTAGCGATTGGACCAACGAAAGTTTCTCATTACGGAGCATATCGATCGCCTGCTCGCGTTCAAACTGACATGTTGTTCGACGGATATCGACATGTTCCGCGAGTACTACGACAAGGTACATTTCCGCAACAGCGCCCTGGAAGCACTGGGAGTTGTGCTCCTTGCCCCGTGTGCTCCTGCGATGTCTGGCTGATGGCATAACCTTGGTTTACCGGCAAAAGGCAAAAGAATTGGCCAAGGGTCGAAAACGGGATCCGCGGCGGAATCCACGATTAGTCAAGGACAAGCTTGCCAGGTGACGAAACTACTGGAATTCCTCAGTATTCGAATTGATATTTGCGACGAAGGGAAACAAATGAAACTTCTATCATCACACCTTGTGGATCCGTCTAGAACGCCTACTTGAAAACCCCAGGACAATCAGAGACACCTGTTCCCCCAGCGTTGTCCTTCACTCCGAGAGCTCAGCCCCACTGGCGTGTCCCTTGAGTGACAACCGCGGTCATAAGGTGGTGAACTGTCGGTTCAACCTGTCAGCGACCGAGAAGAGGACGCTACTGC
Source organism: Haemaphysalis longicornis (assembly GCF_048455015.1). Classification (NCBI taxonomy): domain Eukaryota; kingdom Metazoa; phylum Arthropoda; class Arachnida; order Ixodida; family Ixodidae; genus Haemaphysalis; species Haemaphysalis longicornis. The sequence continues at coordinate 99,099,272 of NW_027526214.1, forward strand.
GCAACGGTCGCTGCCGCTTCCAATGAGGCAGACGCAACCATGTTTCCCGCCAGTTCAGAGCGTCGCGCCACCTGACTTACAGTATTTGCAACCAGTGTCACCTCGCCTTGCTGCGTAACGTGCTCCGGCCGGCTGACCACACCACACTCCGATTAACGCCGCACGTACAGAATGAACAAGGTGCTCTGCCAACTTTGGTGCCGGCTTCAATCGGCTTCAGAGCTACGTCAGGTCTACCACAGACGGCCTGAGCGTGGGCAGAGGGTGCTCGGTGACGTTTAGTGTAAGTACTTCTAGATACCGAAAGGCAGCGGATGTTCATTCTTGAGGATCTGTATAAACCCATCAAATGAGCTCAACACAGAAGATCTAGCGTTGGTAAAGTTCGGCAGGGGAAAGGTTCACAAGATATTACGGTACCGGTGAGTGGAGCTGATGCTACGCGGACAAGCTCGTGGAGATGCAATCACGTTCGAAGCCTTGGAGGTCCTTCATTTTTGCACGGTCAACAGTCCGCAAGTCGACACCGCGAGAGTGAATATTCACAGTGAATAGCGGTAGGACATTTCCGGCGTCGACTAGATGAATAGATGGAAGGAGGATTAAATCGGGATACTTGTTGGTTCGAACGCCTACTGGGATGTCGCCGAAGAAAAAATTATACCGAATCAATGCCGATCTGACAGCTGCAAGAACAGCTCTAGGTTGGACGATACAACCAACACTCGGATCTACAGCTCGTAGATTTTCTATCGTCATGGTCCTATTGTGTAGCACTAGACGGCATTTCGAATTTGTCGCATCCGCGGTGTGGCGGCGTAGGAACTGCTGTTTCAGCTCATAGCATGAGCCCGAATTGCCGAATGCACACCAGAGCATTTTTATTAAATTCTCGACCTACCGCGGAGTATAGAAAGACGTGATGATGAAGAAAGGGGTTGAAGAAAGGGACAGTTATAGCGGGAAGACACCTAAGCAAGAAGCTTCCCAGAAGACGCCCACTACAATTCCGCATCTAAAAGAAATTTCAAAAATATTTCAAAGATTTCAAAGAGAACATCAGGGAAAACACAACACCTGATCGTCAAGAAACGCGACCGTCATTGATCTGTAGTTGGTGCGGAAGTGAAGCACCCAAGCGTTGGACAGGTTTCAAGGCTAAAGATCCGACAAAAGAATACAACAAAAATCGACCCGTTGAACACAACCCAGGTAAATATGAAGCGGACGATTTTACTGCGAACCAACGCACACTATCAAAAGAGATGGCCGCAAATCTGCCAATAAATTTGGTTTGTTCTGGCAGCCGAGCCAAGGGGAGATGATGGTGAAAGGTACGCCCCAACGACGTTCAGCAAAGTGCAAGATATGCATATGAATAACAGCAAAAAAATTGGCCGCGTATCCGTTCTTTTCGTAGCAAATGTCGTCAAAAGACGAAAGCCTTTGTAGACATTTGCCAGGGAAATGCCCCACCTTTGCTTTCCCGATAAGCTCCCATGCTGTTCCTGCACCGTCGGGCTCATCCCCCGGTAAACACACTGAAGGTTTGCTCAAGGCGATTTGAAGTTACCGCGTTCCACTGATACAGGCCGGGTTCCTCGATGCCAACGCAGCAGTACGTGGGAAACACACGTGAATGGAGGCGGACGACTACGAGGTTTATAGAACCGCGTGGCTGTGATCGACGTGCGTTCCATGCACAACGTGAAGCCTAGCTAGTTGAACATTTAGTTGCTGTAGCCGCGTGATTTTTCATATGCCGCCAGGAAGCGGCGGTTTTCTGCAGTAGGTGTATAATAACTTTTCTTATCAAAAAACCAAGTATCTATGAATTTTTTATAAAGGAACACTGTACATATCCCTCGTGTACAAATTTCCGGTTTTTATATTTGCGTAATGTCTTGACCGTGTTTAACAAAGTAGACAAGCATGAACATATAAACCAGGCTTAGATGTTTACATTTGGTTTGGAGTACATAAGACTGTTGCGCAAGATCAATTTTACTTTTGCGGTGTGGCTGAAAAGAGTCACAGACATACACACAAACAAACAGACCCACAGATGGACCAAAGTTTCTTGGTTTAAGTAGCCCGAGAAAGACTATCGTTTTAAAAGCTTAACTAGGGCAGCACCAACGAAGAAAAGGACAGGCAGACTACAAAGCTGATAAGTGGTTCCTCAAGGCAATGCAAGATCAACCAAGAACGCGCACATGCAGTTGTGTCAGCGAGTCTGAAAGTGAGTCGTCGGGTTGTGGCAAGAAACCTCATATGCGGTATTGTAACCGGGAGGTTCTCGCACTGGTAAATCTGTCGCCAATCGAAGGAAGGAAGACGTCGAACACCAAAGATCGAGATGGGCGACATCGTGATCGTGATCCTGGGTGACAACTCACTGCAATTGCAATGGATAGTTTTCCAAGTGTTCCTGCGGCATGGCAAGTTGTATGTGCAATGTTTCATGGCAAGTTGTATGTGCAATGTATGTGCAAGTTGTATGTGCAATGTTTCACTCAAACATTTCACGTTTTTGAGGGCAGAGCAACCAGTCTGTCAGCATCAGGTGCAGGCCGAATAACTCATATCATGACTAAGCACCTTTACTATGCCCTGCTTGAAGTACTTTTCCTGTTGTTTAACAAGATATGGTAGGAAGGACAATATCCAAAAAATGTGGTGGTGATTTCAATGCAGATGAAACACCCAGAATTTTTAATAAGTTTAGGCCAGCCGCTTTAACGAGTCGCTTTTGCAAAGTCTAAGAAAAATGTTAACCGCCGCCTCACTTACGTTCTTAAGTACAGTGGCATTATCGACAATCGCCAGGCGGGGTTTCGCTCTGGGAGATCCACAACGAACCATCTGGCAACTCATGAATCTTAAATTAGAGATGCAATTGTACACAAGCAGCATTGTACATCCGTTTTCTTTGATCTGCAGAAAGCCTAACCCACAGCATGGCGATTAGTATTCTTAGGAATCGTATTCGTTAGCAGCGTATTCGTTCTTGAGAAACATGCTTACCTGCCTAAAAGACTACGTCTCGAAGTGCACCTGTCGGGTTACAGTTGCGCTTCCCAAGAAGTTTATTTATTGAAACAGAGTGCCACATGGTGGGGTGCAGAGCTGCGCTTTGTTGATTGTGAAGATGAACTCTTTCGAAACTACACTTCAGCGCTGTGTCTCCTACACACTGTGTGTGGACGATGTTCACATTGATTTGTTTCATGCATTATGTCCATCTGTGAGAGCCAGATCAAAACAAACACATCAAATGGGCAGATGAAAATGGTCTCTGTTTCAGTCTGGACAAAAGCACCTGTGTGGTGTTCTCTAGAAAGCGTGGGATGCGCCCAGACGGTGCCAATAAACTTAAAGAGACAACCGAGACTGTAAAAGAACACAAGTTCCTAGGTGCTGAACTGGGTGACAATTCTCGTTTATCCCACACATCAAAAGCCTCCGAATGAAATGCCTGGGCGGTGTCAACATTCTGAAAGTCCTCTCATATTAGTCACGGGGTACAGACACGAAGTGTCTACTGGCCCTATGGACGAGTCCTGTTAGATCAAGCATGGATTACCTATGTGTCGTGTATCAATCTGCGCCAAAGCCATAAATAAGGATGTTAGACCCAGTGTACCACCTTGGCCTACGCCTGGCTACCGGAGCTTTCCGGACTAGTCCTATTGTGATCCTTCAGGTGGAGTCCAACCAGTGGTCTTTAGAGAAAAACGCTTATACAGTGAGCTAACTCACGCCCTCATAGTGACATTCTTGAATGAACATTCCAAGAGCAACACAAGCGACAAGGAGATAAGGCGTTTTCTTAGGGGGCCTGCTTTGACCATGCCATTTCTACTGTAGGTTTTCACAGCAGCCACAGATCTCGAAATAGCTTTTAGTGCTGTTCTGAAAACTAGCATTGCTGACTTGCTGCCCCTTTGGGACTCGCGTTCCTTGTCTGTTGATCTGTTTGTTTTAAAGATCGACAAGAAAACAGCTCAATGGGAAAGATTTATGCAGCACGTTTTATAGCTACAGAACAAAAACTGAGCGTTTGAGCTCTAAACAGGTGCGCCCTAGTCCATAGACGTTGTTGCGTGTGCTGCACATCGGCCTGCCCTTTTAATGACAAAATTATGATTAAAACCACATCCATATTCTCTGCTGAAACGCATTGTCCTCTTGTGGATGTAGAGCATATATTTAATGGCAAACTTCAGAGTTCAGTGATATTCACCGACTCCTAAATAGCAGTGCTGGCCTTAGGAAAATAAAGAGAAGTCGAGTTTTTAGTGGGCTTTTCAAGCAACTCTGCTTTGCACACAAGCAAAGCCTCGAAGTCACACTCTGTTGGGGTCCGGGCCACTGAACAGCGCCGGAAATGCAGAAGCAGACAGGAATGCTGTAGCGCCCGCTCTTCGGAGTAACCTAGATGTTGCCTGCCCACCTTATGAGAATCTTAAATCGTTTGTTCAGAAGAGACTGCGTGACCATTGGCAGGAAGAGGAGAAAAGGCAATAAACAAATAAGTTGTATATGATACAACCAACAAAAGCTAAATCAGTCACTAATAAAAAAGAAAGGGTAATTAGGGTACCTGTCTGTAGACTGCGTATAGGCCATACGCATGCTGCACATGTGTACCTATCGAGAGTTACAGAACATTCACGCTGTTGGAGATGTGGAGGGTGGTTATGTGTCATTCATGAACCAGTGGAATGAAAAAAACTTGAACAACCTGGAAAGCGCCATTTTCAGAATTGGATACACACATGATGCCCTTTATTCAGTGCTATTTCGATCTGACGAGCCAATCTTACCTCTTCAACGTGTTTTAAGTACTTGTCGAGCGTAGATTTCTTAAAATACGTATCATATCATCTATGAGCCGGTTCACCATTTCACTCTTCAGCCTTAAATGGTCTAGCCTTGCTTCCCCAATGACGGTGGCGTGGGGTGTAGTAAAGTGATATTATACAGACACTAGTTTGTACTTGGTCCTTTACACCAATTTTACCTATCTGGTGGTTATTTATACAATATTTTTTACTCTACTCTAATATATTATATACACTTCATTTGCATTCTGAACAAATCACCTCTTAGTAATGGTGTTCATTGGCATTGATGCCCTAGTGCCAAGAAACCCAAACATCATCATCATCAGGATGATTAGATGCTTTAAAAATGACAGCTACCCAGAAAAACGGCAACACAGTTCTGATTCACAGAATGGAGATAGAATAATCCTAAGAATTACAGTCGCACCAGCCTCCTGCGGATTTTGTGCAAGGTGTTTACCAAGGGAAGAGTTAACTCAACGAACCGACTGACTTTAAAAAGGGAACTGGACAAATGTTTACGACCGTTTCATCCAATCACTAAAATAATGGGCAGAGTAAATTAAAACTCTTTGAACGACATTTACAGACTATGATAAAACGTTCAACTCACGACAGCAGGCCTATAAAAGTCTTGTTCAGGATACATATGAAGACTCGTCTGGGCACGATCGTCCTTCATAAGCAAAGCCAAATGATCCCGTAAGAATAAGGAGTGTGACAACAAGCATCAATCTTACGAACGTTATTCAAAGCATGTCTGGAAGCCGTATTCAAGACGTTTGACTTAGAAAACGGAGTTTTATGACGAAACGTGGAATATTTGAGTCATTTGAGGCTCGCAGACGACGGAGTCTTGATCAGTGAATGGGCAGAAAAACTGTGATAAAAATTGAGCATCTGCAAAAAAAAACTTCAGGTTGGGGTTTCAAAGTAAATACTGATGATGATGATGATGTGTGCAGTTTAATGGCGCAAGGCCGACTAAGGGCAAAGAGCGCCAAACAACAGTGATTACATGGAAGTGGCATGTAAGTAAAAGTAGAACATTTCAGTAAAAATAAACAAAGGTAAACACAACGTAATGAAGATGACTGGTGTAAAGGGCCAGGCTGTCAACATGCATGATATGAAATGAGATGTAAAACTTTTACATTGGTAAGAAACTCGAAAACGCGTTTGATTAAAAACATGGCTTCGTCTCCTAAGAAGTATGACGGGTGTGGTGGAATATGTTGCGTGTGTAGTTGTGGGAAGTATTTGCGTCGTGTTGTGTCAAGTGCCTTACATTGTATAAGGACGTGGATCACGGACAGGGCCTCTCCGCACCTGCTGCACAGAGGTCTTGGAGACCCCGTGAGAAGGTGCGAGTGCGTTGCATGAGTGTGCCCTATCCGTAATCCAGCCAATGCGACTTCAGTGTATCTATTACGTGTGTCGGTGGTGTATGGCCCCGGTGTGGTTTTATTACGTGTAACTTGTTGTATGTTTGTTCACTCCAGTGTGTTCGCCATGTTTTGCGAAGTTGTTGTCTGATGTGTGGTTTCACGTCGGTGTAGGGTAATGTGGTTATGTCTACTGCATTCAAGAGTGTAGCAGCAGCAGCCATTCGGTCCGCTGCTTCGTTCCCGGCTATACCACAGTTGCCAGGGACCCAGCAAAAAACCAGTTCAAATTTGCGTACATACACCGACATAATACCCTTGACGATCAGATTGACAACGTAGTTTTTCGAAGGCATTGTTGACGACAGTGCCCGCACAACACTGAGGGAATCTGTATAGATAATGGATTGTGGGATGTGGCTTTGAAGTATATGATTGACAACAAGAAGTACACCGTAAGCCTCTGCAGTAAAGATACTAGTGTGATTCTTCAGAGTTCTGGTGACATTAAGGCCAGGCCCATGCGCTGCGCCGGACACAGAGGTGGAAGTCTTAGAGGCATCCGTATAAAATTCAGAATAATGATAATTCTCCTGCAAATACAAGAAGTGCTGCTGAATTGCACATGTAGGACCTCGGGTTTTATCTACATGTGTGAAAGATCTGTTGCATGACACAGGGCGGAGATGCCTTGGTGCTATGAAATCTGTTACAGAACTTTGGATGGTGTCTAAAAAGGAGACAGCAAGCTCTGACGCTTCCTCTCTAATTCTGTAAGAGAAGGGCGCAGAGAACGATGGTCGGTTTAAAAGAATTTCAGTCATGGAGGTATCATGAAAAACTGATTTAAAAGGATGGTGAGGCATGGATGAAATTTTAAAAGCATAAAGGAGGTCTGTGTATGCTCGCTGACGTTGTAGGTTCCATTTGTTGCACTCTACATACAGGCTTTCAACTGGACTAGTTCGGAAGGCACCACACGACAAGCGGAGCCCTAGATAAAGCACAGGGTCCAGCAATCTGAGGGATGTTTTAGTGGCTGACCCATAGACAACGCTACCATAGTCCAGTCGTGAACCTATTAGGCTGGTAAAAACACGTAAAAGAAGTTTTTTGTCAGCACTAAAAGAGATGTGCGACAGAACCTTCAGGATATTCATTGTTTTTAAGCATTTATATTTTAGTTGTTTTATGTGTGGGATGAATGTGAGCTTTTCGTCAAAGATTATACCTAAAAACTTCTGTTCCTTTTTGACAGGAATAGAGGCAAAGTGCAGTCGAATGTCTGGATCCGGCCGAATGCCACGCCTCTTAGAAAACAGAACACAAGTGCACTTTCCTGGATTAAATTTAAAACCGTTGCTATCTGCCCAGCCGACTAGCTTGTTCACACCAAGCTGGATTTGCCGCTCGCAGATAGACAAGTTACACGATTTGAAAGAGAGTTGAACGTCGTCTACGTAAACTGAACATGAAATCGATGGTGGTAGCGCCTTCCGAAGAGAATTCATTTTTACAATAAACAAACTGCAACTCAAAACTCCACCTTGTGGCACGCCGTTTTCCTGCACATGAACCCTAGAAAGTGCCGTTCCAACTCGCACGCGAAATTTTCTTTCGGACAGGTAACTGGCAAGCGTGTTCATCATGTTACCCGAAATGCCAAAGGACTTCAGATCGCTAAGGATGCCGTACCGCCAAGCAGTATCGTACGCCTTTTCAAGATCAAAGAATACTGTCATGCAGTACTGCTTGTGGAGGAAAGCGTCTTTGACATAAGACTCTAACGCAACGAGTTGATCGTTGGTAGATCGTCCCGCCCTGAAGCCCGCCTGGCAGCTCTCGAGAAGACCATTGTGCTCTAAGAAGTACACGAGTCTCCTGTTTATCATCTTCTCGAAGAGCTTACACAGGCAGCTTGTCAGGGTAATGGGGCGATAACTGGCTGGAGAGGAAGGGTCCTTCCCTTCCTTTAGGACAGCTACTACTATGGCCTCCCTCCAAGAGCGTGGAGTGTGCCCCGAAAGCCATATTTTATTGTATATGTGTAAGAGTGTTTCAAGAGTGTCTGGGTGTAGGTGCTGTAATATGGTGTATGTAATCTTATCTACGCCTGGAGCTGAAGGTTTGCACGAGCTCAGGGCACCCTCAACTCATAGAGAGTGAATTCAGTTGTAAGAAGTTTTTGATCTGTCTTTGTCTTGTAAGGGCTTTTTTTCTGCAGATGTTTTGTGTTTCATGAAAGTGTTCGTGTAGTGTGCTGAACTGGACACGTGTTCGAAGTGTTGTGCAAGCGTGTTAGCCTGGTCTTCAAGTGTGTCCCCTATTGTGCTAACCAGGGGCAGGTTGTGTGTCCGTTGTCCTTTGAGCTGGCGTATACGTGTCCAGACTGTGTGTGTCTGTGTATGACTTAATGGATGTCAAGAAGGTGTGCCAACTCTCTCGTTTAGCCTCACGGCGCACACGTTTTCCTAACGGCTTGGCCCGTTTGAACAAAATGAGGTTACCCGACGTGGGGTACCGACGAAGGACACACCACGCCTTGTTCTGGGCCTCTCGCGCCTGCCTACAGTCCTCATTCCACCACGGCCTCCACTGGTTGCGCGGGGCACCAGAGTCGTGGGGAATGGACTTTTCGGCGGCGTCGAGGATGTGCGGCGTGAGGAGTTAGGTAGCTTCTTCAACGTGTAGGTGTCCTATGATGTGTGGTGTAGTTTCGATGTCTGTGTAAATGTGTTCCAGTTAGCTCGTGCTTCATTGAACCTATTATGGGAAGAAGAACTGCTTGGGCCTTTACCTATATATGTTAGTGAAGTGGGGAAGTGGTCACTGCCATATGGGTCAGTGCCCACTCCCCACTCAAGACATGGAAAGAGAATTGCCGAACCAATAGCCGAGTCAAGATTTGAGTATGTATTGTGTCCTATGTTATGGTATGTAGGCTGCTTCTCGTTGAAAAGGCATGCTCCAGAAAATGTTAGGAATTTCTCTATCAGGCGACCTTGGGACTCCGTTCTGGAAGAGCCCCTAAGAGAGTTTTGAGCATTAAGGTCGCCTGTAAGGATGTATGGTTCGGGCAGCTGGTCAACCAGCGCCTCGAAGTCGGAGCTCGGAAGTGCAGCGTCAGGAGGAATGTATATGGAGCATACCGTTACCAACATATTAAATATTATTGTGCGAATGACTACAGCCTCGAGGACGGTGTTCAAGGTGACAGGGTGGCATGCTAAGGATTTGCGGGCGATTATGGCCACACCGCCAGAAGAGTGTGTGCAGCCATCCATGTCTTTCCTGTATACCAGGAACTATTCAAGAAATTTGTGTTTTGAATTCAGATGTGTTTCCTGGACACACATTAAACTCGGCTGATTGGCATGCAGAATCTCATACACGTCGTCAAGTTTATTCAGAAGGCCTCTGCAGTTTCATTGAACAATATTTTCTCTTCCCATTATTATATGTTCAGAGCTACTGGAGTGTGACTATTTTTGTAGGGTCTTTCGGGGCTTGCACTCTTGGGAGGGGCTTTTTTGCATTCTCTACTGACCTGGACGTCGCAGCCCGTTCCTTCCCTTGCGATGAAAGCCGGAAGGGCTCGACGTCCATGTCGTCATCTGATGGCAAGGGGGTGCCCAGCGGACTGGGCCCCCTTGACGTGGTACCCTTTCGGGTGTTCTTTGCCTGCGCTGCCAGCGCCGAAGGCGTGGGGAGCACGACAGACCGCACAGGCAGTGAGACGGGGGAGGGGGTCGCTGCGACTGCCTCCGTCTCCATCTCCGTGCCCTTGCGTGTGTTTTGGTCCGGTGGAGAGGAAGCAGTGGATGCAGCGGCATCCCCAACAGATGTTGTTGCCACCACAGCCGCTGCTGGGTGAGCGAGCGGTGCAGAGGCTGGTTGGGCTGCCTGGGGCAACCCTGGTGGGGGCGGGGGCGGGACCAAGTCCGACTCGCGGTACTGGGTCCCCGCCGAAACCAGACGCCGCTCCGCCCCCCGGCGAGCCGCGTCGGCGTACCTCCCAGGGCGAAAGAGGCGAACCTCTTCCGCGCCTCTGGGAAGGTGATGTTTTCTGTCACTTTTAGATTGATTATTTTCTTTTCCACCTGGAATTTCTCGCACTTCCTGGAGTAGGCCGCATGAGGGCCCCTGAAGTTTGCACACGTGAGGTTGTCAGAATTGCAACTGTCAGTGGGGTGGTCCTGCGCTGCACATTTCGCACAGGTTGTTTTGCCGCGGCAAGAGGTTGTGCTGCGCCCGAACCGCTGGCACTTAAAGCAGCGGCGCGGGTTTGGTATGTACGGCAAATAGAGCATCGGATGTAGCCTGCATTTATATATTGCGGAAGTGTCGATCGGTCGAAGGTCAGGATAATGTGTTTGGTGGGGATTATCTTATCATCTCTGCGCATCGTGATGCGGCGCACGGCTGTGACACCCTGGTCTTTTAACCCTTCAAGAAGGTTGGAATCTGTTTCTGTAAGGAGATCCGACTCTGAAATCACACCCTGGTAGCTGTTCAGGCTACGGTGGGGCGTGATGCTGATGTCCAGATCATGGATGCGAGTTTGGGCAAGAAGTGTGCGGGATTGTTTTTCATTGTTGAGTGCGACAAGAATTTCTCCTGTCCTAAGCTTTTTGGCTTCATACTTTTCACCTAATGTGCTTTGCAGAAATTTAGAGACCAGGAACACCGACAGTGAAGCGCCGGGTCTCGTTGGGTCAGCTGATTCGATTACAAGAAAACGAGAATAGTTATTCCCGTTTGTTGAAGAGACAGTTGTTGACAGAGGTGGGAATGAAACTTCGGCGCGGCCCCTTTTCGGGGGCCGATCACGTCTGGGGGGGGGGGGGGTTAGAAAATGCCATATATCATAGTATAGAAGCAGGGGACGGGGGTACTTTCTTCTTTAACTTTACCCTGATGGTCAAAGAGGTCCCGGAGCTCCCTGCCTGGTGAACAGACAGGGAGCCCATCCGCCGGAGCTTGACCTCTTGGTTGGCCGGCTTGAATTGGTTGGCCGGCACCCGGGAAACACTCACAAATATTGAATGTAAGCTACTTGTATACGTAAAGAAAAAGTGCTCAAACCATTCTACAGTTTATACACATGAGCAGCCGAAACTGCGCTTACTTAACCACTGAAATGCAAACTTCCGCCGTGGCAACAAGACGCAGAGCGAATAGAGATGGTAGTAAATGTTTGCAACCGGAAATTAGCATCATGGATAAAACAGCAAACTAGGGTAGGATATAATATATTTCAAAAAGAAGAAGCAAATGAGTTGGGCTGCCCATGTTGCGAGACTAATTGACAGCTTGCCATGTTGTGAGACGAATAGACAAAGGGTAGACAACAAGTATACAAACGAATACCATATAAGGACACTTGGAGGGGAAGGCTACTAACAAGGTCGAGTAAAATTAGGGAAATTGGGAGGCAAGTATTGGTCTCGGGCAGCACATGCAAGACTGGGGGAGGGCAATGGGACAGCACTCTGTCCTGAAGGGAACCTCAATGGGCTGTTGAGTATTATGATGATAGACATTATTGAGCTATACAGGAAAAAATGCGGGTAAAATAGGTGACACCCTCAATGATAGCAATGAGTATACAATAAAAATAACTATACCGAGAAATATCACGTCTTATGATAAGAGCGAATTATTTGAGTTGGTCATGTAATGGGGAGGATTGTCAATATAAAATATTTCCTCACCATGACAATGCCACACATGGAGAAAATTGATTCCTTTTTGAAGATAATTAATAAAAAAAAATTGCAGAAGAGGGTGAACGAGCCAATTAAAATAACGGAACGGTTCTGAAACTGGAAGATGTCATTTTCTGAAGTAAAGAAGATGGTCATAATTATTAGGCAATCTTAAATTCTTAAGATTTGTTTTATCTCTGCCAAGTAATATCACAACCAATAAACTTCATAGCCACGAAAAATTGATTTATTTCTCAAAGCAAACGCCGCTTATTGATGCTGGAAATAAGGAATAGCGTTTGTAAAAAAATCGTCGAGCAGTTGAATAGTTTCTATCGACCGACCTGCTCTGTACAGACAAACACTACCTAATATATTCACCACAAAATATGTTTAGTTGGATTTCTCCTTGAAGAAAATCATAAAAAAGCCCTATTTTTAAAAATGTAGTTGAAGGCAAGAAGTGTTCCCACCTCCATCCTAACCGGTAATGAAAATACAAATAATGATCACAAAAAGCTTATCCTTGGAGCGAATGTATTGTTGAAAACCGATAAAAAAGGAAGCTTGAGTAAAAACTGGAAGACCGTGTGTTTTGCGGTGACCGCGTATATAAATAATTAGTACGGTGTAAGCGTTTTATCTATGGTAATTTGCAGTTTTTATTGCAAAAAGCTTACACAGACTAACATCTACATTATTTCCACAGTATTCTCCCTAGTGGACTGATGCTCTATTTTATGAGGCGTAAAATCTTGTTATGTTTTTGCGCCCTAATACGTTTTTAATTAACACTATCCAATACACAAACTTTTGTTTCCTTCCGCCACTTTATTATTACATAAAATGGGTGCAGACTCTTCAGAAGGTTTCAAAGAAGAGCCGCGACATTTCCCGTGCACTTATATTGTGTTTATGAATATTTGTTCATCTTTGCGGCGCGTACTAAGGGTCTTGTTGTGCTGAAAAAAATTGCAAAAGATATTTCGCAGAAAAATACCATAGATTGCTCCATGGAGGAATAAAATTCCGGTAACTGTAACAGTAACTGAGAAAAAATTCCTACTGGCCTAGCTCGGCTCTTCCAGAAAGTACGTAGCGTGACCTGAGGTTTAGCTGCTTTGCGGTGTGTCTAGGATTAGCTTGATGATCATGCTTACTGCTGCTTGAATGACTAACGCACGTTTTACGCATTAGGCGACAAGTAAATTTATCAAGCGGCTCCCGTTCAGCGTCATCAATTGCCTCAGAACTAAGCCGGTTCTAGAGGAGCACGCCAGTGTGTCTGCGACGCCCGAGCCATCGGTTGCACACACAGCCACCCCTCGCATCATCAATTCGACCGGGCCGCCACATGCTGACCCGAGTTCGGCGAACGCACTGGGCGCGTGGGTATGGTATGTAATGGACGCCTGGCAGCGAGCAACGTACCCTGCGCCATGTGACGTCACTGCTCCTCGTGCATGGGCAGCTCGGCTCTCCAGGAGCCACGTAAAACTGCTCAACGTCAGCCAGGTCGGCTCACGTTGCGATAAATGTTGAATTCCAAAAAATACATTGACGAATACTTCACCGCCTACTGTAATGTTCGTGCGCAGCGGGAACTGCAGTTCTTCTGCTCAGGGATAATATCTCCGGCCTTTTAGGAAGTGATCTTGTGATCATCGAGCGAAACATAGAGTGCGCTACTCTACATTTATATCGCAGGGTGTCGCTACTACCAGCGAGAATGTTTTTTTCAAGTATAGTTTGAATCTCGAGCACTAATGGGACGTGGTTCGGAAGAGCCACGCACGGAGCCACGCGGAAATATAGTGGACTTTGAGAAGCAAATGGAGCCGCGTCTAGGGAAAGTTCGAGTTTGAAGGTGCTTCTTGAGGGATCACAAGACGAAAGTGTGACGGGGAGGCAGTGAGAGAGCTGTAGCCATTGCCCGCGACCACACACTCGCCTTAGTTTTCATTCCGCCTAGGTTGCTTCGTTTGCTGAATCGATTACGCTGTTGTCAGGACACCCCGCCGCCGCAACCGCGAAACCTATTCCGAGCTCCAAGGGGCTGTATGGTAAAAGTTGCATTATCTCCCGGTTTAGCATCTATATAAAGGCCAATAAAAGGGCGCGCAGTTGCGTTGGTATGGTGCGCGTCGCTGTGGTTACGCTAACTCTACGTTTGGTAAAGTAAACGAAGAAGTGCAGCTTGTCACAAATCCATGATTAAGTGCACGCTGCATGCTTTTCGATACCTTTTGTAGCTTCTGTCACCAGTTGTAAGCGTTCAAAAGTAAGTGCACTTCCATTGCTGTTCAACAAAAATTTATTCTTAAGTCTGACCTCTCAGAAATGACAAAGAAATCCAATACGTGAAAATAACGCCATTCAATATGAGAGTTGTAACCACTGAGCCAGTCAGAGCAGAAATCACAGCTTGAATGTTATAAAAAACCGTTCAGAAATGTTGATTATGGGTTGTGATGTCGCAATACTAATGGAGGCGATGCTCACCTGATCCTAATTTTAGCAAGATGAGGCTTAAGACGCAGTGTAGCATACCGTGTTGTGACCAGCCTCAAATCAAGATAATTATGTGTTCACTTAGCCAGACTCTTATGGTCAAAATTGTGTAAATTGATCCCACTACTCTCAATCACGCTTTATGTCGTTCATCATTGCGCCGCGCCTCCAAACATGCTTGGTAAGGTGCTTGGTATATCTACACCCCGCCCCGAGTCGTCGCCTAATTCTGTCTGTTGTAGACATAGCTACGAAGCTTAGTGACTGTAACGGCACTATCAGCTGTTATCAGCAATAAATGTCACCATTCTATAGCTTTGAGAAACTGGCCCATCAGCCTCTGAGACCACACGACATGTCTATGTGTAAGCTGACGCAATGTAGACCACGTTCCTCTGCACAGATTCATGGAGCATCAATGAGGGTTTCAGATGCTACCTATTGTCTTCTGCAGGCGCTTCTATTCTGGGGTTAGTGCGCACCTAGCATTTTTTTCGTGGTGGAGACAAGTTTATTTGTCCTTCGTTTTATGTTATATCATCACTCAGCGTTCACGTTAACGCACATATTATTATCTTGCGTCCTCCACAAGTAAGGGCACCCTAAATTGCGGGAAATACATAAATCCGAGAGTGAAAACACCATGAAGAATGCCACAGCCGGTGTAACCTATGACTAAAACAAATACGTGCGCGGTGTTGTAAATTGTATTTGAACATTGCGCTAAATGGTCACGTGGTTCGAATTGGCCAGGCAAGGAAGATAGCGATGAAGCAGAAATGGGCGTGCAGCGCAGCACGTGCTGTGCCTTTTGTCTGTCTTTTGGGAAAGAACACGAGGATAGTTAAAATGGAGGTTGGGTTTTGAACCTATGTTCTTCGGCACCTCTAGAAGGCGAGGCACGGTTTTTCCACACGGGGATCGATGCGCGGCATGAGATGTATCGTTTAAAGCGTGTAAATTACAAAACAAACATTTATTTCAACGACGGTTCATGTCATTTATCCCTGGGGAACTTTTCCATATATATTGTGAGTTTCAGCTGTGCACTTGTGGCCTGTCCCAACTTATGCTCGTCCACCACGCAGCGGTGTTTTCAACTTCTAATTTCCCCATATCCGTTAGAACCATCATTTGTACATAATCACCATCACAAGGCCCTTGGTCGTGAAGTCGTGATCTTGAAAGGAGGAGCATGAGCTAGCCTTTATTGTGCCAGGAAGACTCTACGTCAAGCGGGGGACGTGAGACTAGGAGGTGGGGTGTTTGTAACTTGGGTTATCTTGAATGCAGGCAGTTCGACCCAAAACAGGTTGGCTGAATGAGAGGGCTGGGGAAGCTGCGTGGGATGAGGCGAGCAGGCTCACGACTTTAAACTGCTCTTGCTAGACCGCTGTTTAAGTAAAACTGCAGTATCGAAGGTTCCAGTGTTCGAGGGCCGATGTAAAGAGAGGTTGTATTTTGATGGCCGGAACAGTCCCGCTGCTCCCTCCCTGAGAGATGTGTCTGGTTCCTTCCAAGTGGGGAGTTTGCGAGTCGGGCTGCCCCCCTCGAGCTTTGTTCCGGCCTCCTTTTGCTTCGCAACCCCTGCGGTTGAGCGAGAAAGCGCGCCGAATGCACCCGCTTTGCCTCGTCGCCATGTCTGCTGGCCTTCCGCCAACGCGAACCACGGTTCTTTCGTGGCCTTCGTGGCGACGATGTCGAGGACAAGCGAGAACAGAACATAACGGCCGCTCATTTTAGCAGGTGGCACGACAGTTTCAAGCTTGCCAAAGTTGGATTCTACCTGTCTCAAGTTGCTGAACATGATACATAAACAACCACGAAATGCTGACGGATTGAGCTACGTTCACCAAAGAAATTCGCAAGATTTTCGGCGTTTCTTCTGCTCGCTCAGATGTACAAAACAAAGACTTAAAATCCGCATGCAGCATCCAAATGAGACGCACGCATCGTATATCGAGGATGACCTCGCTCTTTGCCGTCGGCGTTAGCCCATCGGGTTAGCCTGGTCTGGCACGGCGGCCCCACCAGCTTGCGGCTGCTTGACAATCCGCGTGTGTTCTTCACCCAGTTTCTTCTGAGCATCGTACTTCTTCGGGATGGCGAGTGCACCTGCCGGGCCGGATTAATCACGGACGATCAACCTTGGAATGCAACTGCCAGCAACGTTGGACCTGCTCGTCGGTGGTCTCTGAAACTTCCAAGATACACATCGACGACATGCGCAAACGAATGCGAAGAGACATTCGGATGGCGCCACCCCTGGAATGGGATATAAAAGGGTCAACCTCGTCGATTGCGGTCACTGGACACGGTGGTACCACCAGCATGCCGCTGCTGGACAATCCCCTTGTATTATTCACGCAGCTGAGGCATTACGGAAAGTGCTTCCGGTCTGACAGCCCACTTTTGTTGCTGCTGCCGTGCCCTCGGCAACGTGAAGTGTTTTCATGAGCGTGCTTTGTTCATGACGAAGTTGCTGGTATTGGAAGCTGACATTGAAGTCACTCCTGGTCCTGACCATGCAAAAATAGCAAAGCAACTGAATGAAATCGCCGCTGACATAAAGACGTCAAGGGAAAACGAGTGGGTGATATTGTCACGAAGCCAAGGACGACGCAGTTGTCTTGAAGGACAAACAAGTTTATTGGAGCAAACGTGTGCTCCCCTAACAACTCAAAAGAATACAGAGGCGGCGAAGCAGCGGTTAACAAAGTGAGTTGCGTCGGCGAGCGTCGCAGAATCGCATTGCCGAGGTGTCCGCTCTGCAGGCTTTTTATCTTTCGGCGCGAGTGTTTCTGGAACCGTCGATTCACATCCAGAACATTGTAGATCACAGTTCATTATTCTGGGCTAGCGACGTTAGGGCGAAACATTTTGCGTATCTGAATATCATAGCCCTTGCGGCATAAAATAAAGAATGGAAGACGTGCTTTGCTTGGAACGCAGTTAACACAGCCGGGTGTGGCCCGGCAGTAAAAAAATAAATAAGCAAGCCCATACATGGTTGATAAAAGATAGTCCGAACAAACAACAACAACAACAACAACAACAAAAAGTCCGTCATCTTGCATAGTAAGGTTTCAAGCGAACCACGTGGACGACTTCGGCCCGCGTGCTTCTTCGTGATGTTCCGAAATCACCATCGGGGATAACCTCGTAGGTAAGTTGCCCGACACGTCATAGAATTTGGTAGGGTCCGAAATATCGTCGCTGAAGCTTCTAACTGAGTCCGCGTCATCGGATGGGAGTCCAAAACCAAACGCGGTCCACTGGATGGTACTCGGCGTCTCGGCGTCGGAGGTTGTAGCGCCCGGCATCCACGAGCTGCTGGCGCGTTGTACGAACTCGAGCGAGCTGACGGGCCTCCTCCGCATGCTGAAGGTATCCTTGGACATCGGTGTTGAGGTCGTCGTCTTCTACGTGCGGAAGCATGGCGTCGAGCATCGTAGTTGGCCGTCTTCCGTAGACTAGCTCGATCGGCGTCAGCTGCGTCGTCTCCTGGGTAGCCGTGTTGTACGCGAATGTGACGTACGGGAGCACTTCGTCGCAAGTCTTATGTTCAACATTAACGTAGATTGACCGCATATCTGCGATTGTCTTGTTCAGACGTCCTGTTAGTCTGTTCGTTTGGGTGTGGTACGCCGTCATTTTTCTGCGATCCGTGTTGCTGTAGCGTAATATTCCTTGCATCAGCTCCTCAGTAAAGGCCGTTCCGCGGTCCGTGATTAGGACTTCCGGGGATCCATGTCGCCGCACACATTGGCCTATGAAAAACTTTGCGACTTCCTGCGTAGTGCCCCTCGAAAGAGTGGCGGTATCTGTGTTGCGCGTAATGTAGCCTGCCGCCACGACAATCTACTTGTTCTGTGATTGTGACTTAGGGAATTGGCCGAGAAGGTCCATTGCAATCTGTAAAGGGCCTTGACGGGACGGCGATCGGTTGCAGAAAGCCGGCGGGTCTTGTCGGTGGCGTTTTTCGTCGCTGGCAGTCACGGCATCTCCGAACGTAGTGGGTGACGTCGGTTGTAAAGCGGGGCCAGAAGTACTTCGCCTTGATTTTTACAATATGCGAGCTGTGCTGAGATGTCCGGAAGACGGGTCGTCGTGGCACGCTTCCGACATTTTGTCACGGAGCTCTGCAGGGAGTACAAGTAGGTAATGCGTTCCCGTTCCGGGGCTGAAATTCTTCTTCACGAGGACGGAGTTTTTGAGGCTGAATGCTGGCAAGTTCCGCTTGAACGCCCTAGGCACGGCGACATTTCGTCCTTCGATGTAGTCGATCATGACGCGCAAGTCGGGGCCGGCACGCTGCTGGGCGGCTAGTTCGCTCTCCGTAACGACTCTGAAAAACGCGCTCTCTTCATCGGAGTCTCGTGGTGGCGGGTCGACGGGGGCGCGGGACAGGCAGTCGGCGTCGGAGTGTTTTCTGTCGCATTTGTAGGCGATTGTAACATTGAACTATTGCAGGCGCAAGCTCCGCCGCCCAAGACAGCCAGACGGGTCCTTCAAATTGGCGAGCCAACACAGCCAAAGGTGACGAAGCGCCATGTGCTGTGTTGTGACGAAGTGCCGGTAGTATGCTCACAGTCCGAGAAATCATCGCACGCCCTTGTTGTCTTTCGGCCTTGGGAAGTTCGAAATTGCCAACGTTTTTGCCGGGTCAGGTAGGACTCCCGCGGCGTTGACGGTGTGGCCCAAAGACTTCAGCTCCTCATACGCGAAACGACACTTTTCAGGCTTCAGCGTTACCCGCGATGTACGAATGGCCTCGAGTACAGACTCCAACCTTGTTAGGTGTTCGTCGAAATTCCGGGCGAATACCACACCGTCGTAGAGGTATACGAGGCAAGTGTGCCCCTGCAGGCCAGCTAGCACAGTGTCCATGACTGTTTGAAATGTTGCTCGCGCCGTGCACAACCCACAAGGCATCACCTTGAACTCGTATAGGCCGTCCGAGGTTTTAAACGCCGTCTTCTCTCGGTCTGTCTCGTCCACTTCAATTTGCCAGTAGTCGGTCTTCAAATCCATGGATGAGAAGTGCTTAGCCTGGCAGAGGTGTTCAAGGGCGACGTCGATTCGTGGCAGGGGATACACGTCCTTTTTGGTGATTTTGTTTAGTCGCCGATAGTCAACGCAGAACCTTAATGTGCCGTCTTTTTTCTTTACGAGTACTACCGGCGCAGCCCAGGGGCTTTTCGATGGCTGTATAATGTCGTCGCTGAGCATGTCGTCGACTTGAGTCCGGATGGCTTCCCGTTCGTGAGAAGAGACGCGGTATGGTGACTGTCGGGTAGGTCGGGCTCCATCTTCAGTTATAATACGATGCTTCGCTAGGTATTTCTGACGTAATTTTGAACTCGACAAAAAACACTCTCTATAGCGACACAGCAAAGTCAATAATTTGTTCCCTTGTTCTTACTGTACCGCCGGATTCACGTCGAAGGGCTGCGGAAGCTTGAAGGTGTCTTTGGGTGTGCGTTCAAATTCGGCGACCACGATTGCGACACTTGCTTGTTGCGTCAATTTGAGGAACGCAATGGCAGCTCCCTTGTTTCAATGCTGGTACTCTTCGGTGAAATAAGTGACGAAATTTTGAGATTGGCGTTGCTTAATGTGCGCAATGCCTCTTGCGACGGAGACACCGCGGTCGAGAAGCAACCTTCGATCGCTCTCTACAATAGCGTCGATGTCAGAAGCAGCATCTTCACAGTAGACGGCGATCATCAAGCTTGCGCGGCGTGGCAGGGTTGTGTGATCGTCGGTGATCCTGACAGCAGCACGGTGATCGGGGTTCGGCTGCGGCGTCGTGGAGTGATCGGAGGAAAATGTTATCGACTTGGTCTGCAGATCAATTATTGCGCCGTTGTCCGTCAAAAAGTCCATTCCGAGAATTACGTCGCGGGAGCAGTTAGGCAACATAACGAACTCAGCAGGGTACGTGGTGCCACCTATGGTGACGCGTGATGTGCACGTTCCACTTGGCGTTACGAGATGGCCTCCTGCTGTGCGTAATGCGGAGCGTCCCATGTTGTCGTAACTTTCTTCAGCTTCGACGCGAATGAGCCGCTCATTACTGAGTAGTCGGCTCCCGTGTTGATGAGGGCGACTACGTCAAAGCGGTCGATGGACAACTGGACGTCGGACGCAGCTTTCCTCGAGTTTCTGGTGCGTCGGCGCGTTGCATCTCGGCTTGTGCGTGTTGGCGGTCGGGTACCATGCGTCGTCATTCTCGTCATCTTATCAGCGGTAGGCTCTTTCGTTTCGGGTACGAGTCGCGTCGTGTCGTCGTCGGGTTCGGGACCCACGTCCGGGTTAGATCGAGTCGTTGGGCTGCAGGTGCGGTGTTCAGTGCAGGCATGCATCGTTGGAGGGTTTTCGTTTTCTCACCGTTCTGCAACTTCACCCCCAGAAGTTGCTGCTTTTAGTTTCCTCCGCGATGGCTGGGGGACCTTTCACGTGACAAGTAAGCGGTGTGATGGCGGTTCGGCGACTGGTACTGGTAAGGTAACGGCGAATGATTGAAGCGGGCAGGTCCTCGGTTCGTGTTGGACAGGTACTCGTCGATCTCAGTGGGGCGCTGGCCCAGTCGGGGGCGCGATGCGTCGACGGAGAATCCTCGCAGACCGAGTCTCTTGTAAGGGCAGCGACGGTAGTTGTAGTCGGCCTCTCTGCAGTGGTAGCACAGCGGGCGATTATCGGGTGTTCGGCACACGTCCGTCTTCCTTGGCGTCTGGTATTGGTCTACACGCCGTCGGGCGTTCGGCATTCGACGGCGGTATGGCTGGGCCTCTTGATGACGGGTTGGAGCAGGGTGGGGTTGACGAAGAGCTGAGGAGTAGATCATCGCTTGTGGCTGACGGGGTGCTTCTGAAGACATAGAAGATCCCACCGCCTGACGAACCTCTTCACGGATGTTGTCAGTCAGAGAAGCCACTTGACGTTGCGGCGTTGTTGGAAAAAGCTTCTGAAGCTCCTCCTTGACCACTGCTCGAATGGCCAGTTGCGGCACCCATGTTCTCCGTCAACAGCGCGTTGGCACGGCGGTTGTACTGCCTCGTTCGAATTTCTAGCGTCTTCACCATCGCGGCCGCCTCAGACGCGAACTCAGCCACCGTCTTCGGCGGGTAACGGACTAGATGAGCAAAATGCTCATGCTTCACTCCTCGCATTAGAAACCTGAGGTTATTTTCTTCGGTCATTTCGGGGTCCGCACGGCGAAAAAGTCGCTTCATCTCCTCAACGAAGATCACGACACCTTCATTAGGGTGCTGCGTTCGAGTTTCAAGCAAAACCGCAGCTCGCTCTTTTCGTTAAACGGTATTGAAGGTCTTAAGGAAGTCCCTTTTGAATTAAGTCCAGTCGGTCAAAGAACTCTCCTGGTTCTTGAACCAAGTTCGAGCAGCATCTTTTTAGTAAAAGAAGACATGCCGGAAAGTTTCTTCGTAGTCCCACCTGTTGAAGATGCGTACGCGCTCCAGCTTCTCCAACCATTCTTCGGGGTCTTCAGCGGGGGCTCCACGGAACGATGGTGGTTCCCAGGGCTGCTGCAGGACAATTGGCATCATTGTTTCTTGCACCATGGTGTGTGTTGCAGCGTTCCTTTTCTTGGGCCCTTCTGGCAGAAAACCGAACTCGGGTAGCGATCCTTGCAGTCGGGGGCTTTCTCTGGTTGGACTAGCTTGGCGGCTTCCAGATGTCGTAGAGCATGAAGGCTGAGTACTCCGCACCTACCAGATGTCACGAAGTTGGATTCTACCTGTCTCAAGTTGCTGATCATGATACACAAACAACCACGAAAAGCTGACGGATTGAGCTACGTTCACCAAAGAAATTTGCAAGATTTGCGGCGTTTCTTCTGCTCGCTCAGATGTACAAAACAAAGACTTAAAATCCGCATGCAGCATCCAAATAAGACGTACGCATCGTATATCGAGGATGTCCTCGCTCTTTGCCGTCGGGGTTAGCCCATCGGGTTAGCCTGCTCGGGCACGGCGGCACCACCAGCTTGCGGCTGCTTGACAATCCGCGTGTGTTCTTCACGCAGTTTCTTCTGAGAATCGTACTTCTTCGGGATGGCGAGTGCACCGGCCGGGCCGGATTAATCACGGACGATCAATCTTGGAATGCAACTGCCAGCAACGTTGGACCTGCTCGTGGGTGGTCTCTGAAACTTCCAAGATACGCATCGACGACATGCGTAAACGAATGCGAAGAGACATTCGGATGGCGCCACCCCTGGAATTGGATATAAAAGGGTCAACCTCGTCGATTGCGGTCACTGGGCACGGTGGCACCACCAGCATGCCGCTGCTGGACAATCCCCTTGTATTATTCACGCAGGTGAGGCGTTACGGAAAGTGCTTCCGGTCTGACAGCCCACTTTTGTTGCTGCTGCCGTGCCCTCGGCCACGTGAAGTGTTTTTAAATGCAGAGCATTTCTTAGCCTCGCCTCTTCCTGCGTCGGACGGCGTCCACAGCTCCGCGTCCGCAGCAGGTGCGCGCCTGCGTCGTTGTCAGCCCGTTCGCTCGTCACCACCGAAACGCTCCGTCGCGGTCTCGGCCATGGCCGGGCAGGAGGAGCGGCGGGCGCGCACTTTCATATGAAAGTGCGTGCTCGCCGCTCCTTTAGTCCGGCCGTGTCACGGCGTAACAGCTGCGTGATAGCAGCGCGGTGGGGCGTAGAAGTGCGCGCGCTGCTTGCGCGTGCGCGCTCTCCCCCCCGTACCGCTCTCCCTCTACTGCGCGCGCTGCAAATATAAAGCCGCTAGCGGTCGCTCGTGCTTCAGTCACTGCGTTGCGCCTCCCTTCCTTGGTTGACGCTCACTCCCACGTTTACTCGTGTCTGCTACTCCAGCATCACGGAAGAAGCGATGGAAGCAACACAGCCTTCAACCAGCACTGAGGCTCTAATGCTCTGCATAAACTCGTGTTCCCCTCGCGGGAAGGCGCAGAAATTTTTTCATGAGCGTGCTTTGTTCATGACGAAATTGCTGTTATTGGAAGCTGATATTGAAGTCACTCCTGGTCCTGACCATGCAAAAATAGCAAAGCAACTGAATGAAATTTCCGCTGACATTAAAGACGTCAAGGGAAAACGAGTGGGTGATATTGTCACGAAGCCAAAGATTGCGCAGTTGTCTTGAAGGAGAAACATTTTTATTGGAGCGAACTTGTGCTCCCCTAACAACTCAAAAGAATACAGAAGCGGCGAAGCAGCGGTCAACAAAGTGACTTGCGTCGGCGAGCGTCGCAGAATCGAATTGCCGAGGCGTCTGCTTTGCAGGCTTTTTATCTTTGGGCGCGAGTGTTTCTGGAACTGTCGATTCACACCTAGAACATTGTAGATTACAGACGAATATTCTGGGCTAGGGACGTTAGGGCGAAACAGTTTGCTTATCTGAATGTGATAGCCCGTGCGGCATAAAAATAAAGAATGGAAGATGCACTTTGCTTGGAACGCAGATAACACAGCCTGGCGTTGCCTGGCAGTAAAAACCGACAAAAAATAATCAAGCCCATACATGGTTTGCGGCTATATTGACAAGAAATTAGGGGCTCTCACTAGACTAGAAAAAAATGTTGCTAGCTGCCAGAATGAAGTAGGGATTTTGAATTCTCTAATCATAACGCTCGAAAGGCGAACTGATGAACTGGAGAACCACAGAAAGCGATCCAATCTGATAGTTTACGGATTACTTGAAGAAAAGGAGGAAAATAGCAAAAGTCGTGAAGAAGCCGGTGATAGCAAAGTCATTGCAGATATCCTCGAGCTTGAACCAGTCGCAATCGAATGTATTCATCGTTTGGGTAAACCGGCACCAGATAAGATTAGGCCTATCACTTTTAAGCTTCTTCAAGTCAGAAACGAAGCACAGATACTGGAAAGGGGAGCTAAACTTAAGGACACGGGAATTTTTATTGGCGAAGACTTCTCACAGGAAATAAGAGATGTCAGAAAGAAGCTCTTGGAGAGTGCCAAACAGAACCGATTGAACGGGAAAAAGTGGCCTTGGCTTTTAGGAAACACTACATATAGATAGACTTTTTTTTTATTTCCCATCATCTACAAAGTTTGAAGTCAAGACAAACCAAAGCTGACCTAAGTTTTTCATGTAAACTTGTTCATCGGGTTATTTCTTGTTCGGAGTTTCTTGCAAATGTAAAACTTAGAGTACAGTCGAAACTTACCCGCAAGTCTCCTATACTTTGTTCCCTTTACACATGCAATCGACACTGCCTTCAAGAAACATACAATCTCCACTCCCATAATATTGACCTGTTTCATACACCGCTTCGGTCTTACATGTGGGACCTTTTGACTTCTGTCTCTCCGTGACTTGGTTCGAACCAGTTCTAGTTCTATTTTCATTGCCCTGTTTCCGTTTTTTTGCTCGCGTTTTTTACTGTTCCAACTCATATACATCTGCCCGTTTGTAATGTCGAAATTTTATGACACTGTTTTATCGTTTCGGAATTGTTCCAACTTTAGTGTGCCGAAAACATTGATTTTGTTAAATGACCTTAATTCTTCATCTATTTTTTTCTTCGCTTGTATCTTGTTTTTCTCACTAGGGAATGTATTTGTGCGGTCGTCTGTCTTTTTCTTATGTGCGCCTGAACAAATGTTATGGCTGTACCTGGGCACTATATTAAAGAGATTGATTGATTGAATTTTTGATTGAAAGTTATATGTGAGACGATGTCAAGAATAAAAAAGAACTGATAAAACGCGACGTAGACCCAAGCCGCCTGATGAAGAGGCGGCACGCTCAGTCACTGTCATTGCCAGACTCTTGAATGATGCCCCTTTTCATGTACCCAACGAGTATCATGACAGGAATGATCAACCGCTATTCAGCAACAGAAACCACAACTACGCCTTGTAATGTATATGCCCGAAGTATTGTAAATAAAACTGATCTCCTTGAAATCACTTTACTGCAACATGATCCGCACGTTAGAGTAATTACTGAAACATGTCTACGCAATAAAATAGGCGATGATACATCATTTCCACCGAACTACAAAGTATTTCGCACAGACCGTTCTTCTAGGGGTGGTGGTGTGTAAGTTGAAGATGAAGTTGAAGTTTATTTTCACGTCTTAATAGAGCGTACAAATAGTAATACCAAGGCGGTCCCGTAGTTAAAATCTGCCGGGGACCTCTTGTGACAAGGGGCGGAACAGAACAGCGTTAGATTTGGCAACAAGTAAAAAACACAACAAACAAAATGGGAAAAACAGGCAGAAAGCAAAACATATATGTATATACATACATACCCACACACACATATATGCATTTTTAGCAATACGAATTCACATAAACATTGGAGTAAAAAGGATTCGACATAACAACACAAGCACGGCAAACAATAGCGCTACAACAAAAACACGTTTATACACTATGCCAAGGTATATAATAAAAACATTTTATTGGTTTCTGAAAAAAATTCCCCGCATTTCCCCGAGGGGAAGAATGTGAAAGTGCGAATGCACCAGTTGAATTTGCGCGGTTCGGTAATGTTCGCGAAAGAGAGATCACACACACACACACAACTATAAAAAAAAAAGAAAGATGTATTTATTCACAGACACCTATTTGTGTTGTCGTTGTACTTTATTGCTAGAGCGGATCTCAGCTTTGAAATTTCGTGTCAGTACTCCTTTAAGCGGGTGCATTAGCCCTTCTCACGCCCGATTCCTGGCCAATCCCCCACGTGGGTATGTGCCATGTCAGCGGCCAGGCAGCGCACGCCCATCTCCCCCCGTTGCTAGGGAAGACGAGGAGCGCGCGCACCCGCAGCTGTTGCTATGCGGACTACGGCGGCGGACGATTCAGACTCGCTTAAGAAGTGCATGCGCACTTAAAATGGGGAGAGTGAATTGATTTGAGGGGGTCGGTAGTTCATTCCACATTGAGATGGCTGCGAAGACGGCTGTTTCTTTGCCGTAGTTAGAGCGAACCTATGGTAGAATTATGTTATGGTGTTCTGAAAAGCGGGTGTTGTGTTAAAAAGTAACGACGGGTCGATCCAGCTTTGCATGGATTCATTATTTCCAGCGCGAACGAGGAAAATGTACCATTTTATTATATATTAAACCAAGGGGTAAGATTCGAAGGTCAAAATATAAAATCCGAGCACTCTATCTCGGATGGCTGTAATTAATGATGCGGATGGCTCGGTTTTGCAGAGAAACGAGCTTTGATAGATGAACTTCACAGGTGCATCGCCACGAACCAAAACAATATGTAAATGACTGTGTACAAAACAGTTGTAAAGAGAACGGAGAATAGGCAGAGGAAAATATGCGTGAGTTCGAATTACTACATGAATAACAAACACCATTTTACTAATAAGTGACTTGATGTTCAAGTAAATATTAAACATTTATCGAGCACCACTCCTAGGAATCTTGTGTAATCTTCAGGGTAGATAAAATCTTCGCCAAGTCGGATATGCGGGATTGAGGTAATTTGCTTATGCTGGGAGTGAAAAATTATGAAACTGGTTTTGGTAGGGTTTATATTTAACCATTGTCTCGGCACCAATCGGATAACCTTTATAAATTGTCGTTTAGTTTTTTAGTTAGTTTCAAGAGGTCAGAAGCGACCAAATAAACCGTGGTGTCATCTGCGTAAAGCATGCATGTTAAAAATTAAAAAAAAACAAGGCAGATCATTTATACATAACAAGAACAACATGGGTCCCAATATAGAACTCTGGGGGACGCCTATATTTTATTTACTTATTTCTTTATCATTAATAAAGGCCAGTATTTTGGCCTTGGCAGTCGGGGCTACACAGTATACATACAATATAATGGAGATTAGTAACAACAATCAAGACAACACGAAGACTATAGCAACGTTCAAGCATCAAAATTTACAATGAGGGAGTCAAGCTCCTTCATAAAATCAGCAGATTCAAATACCTCTCATGGGAAGGAATTCCATTCAGACAGAATTCGGGGGGGGGGGAAATGTGTACTTGGGAGGGTCAATTCTGGCGAAAATTGGCAATAATGATTATTCATGGTTATGTCTAGTTGTCCGTGCAGGTAAAGGTTTTATACAGTTAAGAAGCAATAATATAGTTTTCCCTACAAGACAGTTATGAAGAAACCCAAGGCGACTAACTTTCCGGAAAGCCCCGAGAGTCAATACGTTGTGTTTCTGCGTCGACAAGGATAGTGAATCATGCCTTCTATATTTACCAAAAATATATCTCATTGTCTTACGTTGAACTCTTTTAAGCTGCATAACGTCCTTCTTAAAATGGGGATCCCATACTTCAGCAGCATACTCCACTTTGGACCGAACGCATGTGTTGTAGGATAACATCTTAGTACTAACTGGAGCATTTTTAGGTTTTCTTTAAGGTACCATAGCTTGCGCAGGGCTGATGAAGAAATATCCAATAGATGCTCTGACCAAGTAAGCTTCCTCGTAAGAGTCACACCTGAGTACTTATATTGGGAAACTCCTAATACAGGTTGCTGATGTAGTATATAAGAAAAAAAACTAGGACTTTTTTCTTTGTGACCCGTAAAAGTACAGTTTTCTCTGAACGCAGCGCCATACCCCAACGAATACACCAATCATCAATTGCCAAGAGAGTTTTTTTGCAACAGTAAATAATAATTTGTGGATGATATTTTTTTTAAAACCAGCACAGTCATCCGAAAACGTACTTATGCATACATCATGAGGAACTACATCCACCAAATCATTTACATAAAGAAGAAACAGCACCGGATCTAAAACACTCCCCTGTGAACGCCCGACGTAACAGAAATTGCAATAGAGACAAAATGATCAATTTCTACAAACTGTTTACTAAGGGGTAAATACGAGGCAATCCACTGTCTTGTATTCGCAAACTATGCTACTGCATTCCACATCCTAAAACCTATCTGCAAGATATGACTGTAGTAGGGCTAATGTTGGCCCACATACACCCAATGACTCTAATTTTGAAAAATAGAATATCGTGAGTAATGAAATCAAATGCCTTTGTGAGGTCAACAAATATAGCTGTTGCAGATATGCCGCAATCAATTGATTGTTTCAAGAAATCGTTTACGTCGATAAGAGCAGCTTCATTAGAACGATTAAGCAGAAAACCTAGCTGACAGGCTGTCAGTAGTTCAAATTTGGAGAAATATTTCCACGGCCTAGTTACAACATGTTTTTTTCTGTTAACTTGCTGAAAAAGGACAGTATGGTTATAGGGCGATAAATGTTTAACGCAGCACCATCACCTTTCTTATTATTTGGTAATACTTCTCCTTTGTTAAGTTCAGACGTAAAAACGCCAAACCTAAAATATTGGTAACGACAGGGGCGATTACAATGGAAAGTTTGTTGGCGACAAGTTTTCCCTGGCAGCATGCCTTCCATCCAATCCAGCCCCACACCTTTTTAGGGCTTTGATCACTTCCACTAATCAAAGAACAGATTGAAGACACATTGTTGGACGATATTGCCGACTTTGAGTGCTTGTGAATTAAGGTATTTTGTTGGGGTGAGCATTTTATTTTATACGCGGTCTACCGCCCTCCTGATGGGCCCCCTGAAAACTTAAGTAAACGTGAGCTACATATGTCTTAATATCACAAACATAAAATTATTCTTGTAGGTGCCTTCAATCTACCAACTATTTACTAGGAATTATTGCACGATGGTCACCAGAATGCTGAGCATGCTAACACTATGTTCAGTATTATGTTCACTCATAATTTTTCCCATCTGGTTCGTGACCCAACGCGTGTTCAAAGTTCTTGCAGTTCAGTTTTAGATCTGATATTTTTCAATCGTGCGTTCAGCAAATATACCGTGTCGGTCGAAGCCGGATTATCGGATCACTATCTTGTGAGCCTTGAAACGTTGAAACGTTGTGATAACAAACGCTGTGAAGTGCGGTCTTTCAAAAACTACTCCCGTGCAGACGACACGTCCATTATTGATATTATGGATACCTGTCTTGTTGATTTTGACATTGATGACGTATGCGCTCTCTGGGCCCGTTTAACAAAATGTGTGAATACTGTTTAGCTAAATTTGTCCCAAGCCGAAAAAAAAACTCACAAACAGACTCTAGATAACGCGTAGTATTATTCGCGTGAAACGTAAAGTAAGCGTCTAAAAAACAAGCGTCCGGATTCTACTAAAATTGCACCATTGCAGGGTTGCCTCGCACAAGTTGTGCGTTCTTCTAAGGAATATATTTCCGAACAGCTCTCCCAAATTTCATAGGAGATATTGCAGATGAATTTTGGTACCACTTGACTGAAAAAAACCTGTATCCGAAATGTTAGTAAATGACTCTATTGTTACGGACAAAAAGATTCATCATCATCATCACCAGCCTATCTACGCCCACTGCAGGGCAAAGGCCTCTCCCATTATTCTCCAAATACCTCGGTCCTGTGCCAACTGTGACCAATTTATCCCCGCAAACTTCTTGGTCTCATCTGCCCATCTAACTTTCTTCCGCCCCCTGCTACGCTTGCCTTCTCTAGGGATCCACTGTGTTGCCCTTAATGACCAGCGGTTATCTTGCCTTCGCATTAGATGTCCTGCCCACGTCCATTTCTTCTTCTTAATTTTAACTAATATGTCTTTAACCCCAGTTTCTTCCCTGACCCACTCCACTCTCTTCTTGTCCCTTGGTGTTACATCTATCATTTTCTGCTCCATTGCCCGCTGAGTCATTCTCAGTTTAAGTTGAACCCTCTTGGTGAGCCTCCAGGTTTCTGCTCCGTAGGTGAGTACCGGTAAGATGCAGCTGTCATAACTTTCTTCTTCAGCGACAATGGTAGGCTGCTATTTATTATCTGAGAATGTCTGCCATATGCACCCCACCCCATTCTGATCCTTCATATTATCTCTGCCTCATGGTTGGGATCAGGGGTCACAACCTGGCCTAAGTGGATATATTAGCTTACCACTTCCACTGCCTTGCCACCTATCTCAAACCGCTGTGCTGTCCCGAGGTTATTGATCATAACTTTAGTTTTCTGCATAATATATTTCAGGCCCACGGTTCCAGTCTGTTCGCCCAGTGCGGAAAGCATGCTTTGCAATTCGTCCCCCGAGTTACGTAGCAAGGCAACGTCATCAGCACATCTTAGGTTACTGAGGTATTCTCCATTAGCCCTCACACCCACCTGTTCCCAATCCGTTCTGAATACTTCTTGTAAACATGATGTGAATAACATTGGAGAGATTGTGTCCCCTTGTCTGACACCCTTCCTTATAGGTATTTTACTGCTCTCCCTATGGAGGATGATGGTAGCTGTAGACGCATTGTAGATATCTTCTAGTGCTCTTACATAATGCTCATCTACCCTTTGGTTCCGTAATGCCTGAATGACTGCTAGGGTTTCGACCGAGTCAAATGCTTTCTCATATTCTGAGGGCTATATATAGGGGTTCAGTATACTCAGCGCACTTCTCTATCACCTGATCGATCGTGTGAATATGGTCCATTGTTGAATAACCTTTACGGAACCCTGCTTGTTCTTTAGGTTGACAGAAATCTAAGGTTGCAGAAATTCTGTTAGCGATTACCTTGGTAAACACCTTGTAGGCAACTGACAGTAAGCTGATCGGCCTGTACTTTTACAAGTCCTTCATGTCGCCTTTCTTATGGATTAGGATGATGTTGTCGTTCTTCCAAGATTCCGGTACAATTGCGGTCATTAGGCATTGCGTATACAGGTTTGCCAGTTTTTCAAGTACAATTTCTCCGCCATCCTTCAAGAGGTCTGCTGTTATCTGATCCTCACCAGGTGCTTTGCCCCCTTTCATTTCTTTCAAAGCCTTTCTTACTTCCTCGGTCGTTACTGGTGGGATGTCTATCTTCTCTGAACTACTGTCTCGTTCGGCATTATCCTGTATGTCCCGGCTACTGTACATATCCCTATAGAGCTCCCCGGCCACTGTGACTATTCTGTCCCTATTTGTGATGACATTGCCCTGCTTATCCTTAAGTGCATACATCTGATTTTTCCCAACGCCAAGACGTCTCTTCACTGCTTTCAGGCTACCTCCGTTCTTTACAGCGTATTCGATCCTCTAGATATTATGCTTCTGTATGTAAGCTGTCTTACGCTCATTGATTAACTTCGAGAGCTTCGTTGGTAATATTCTGTCAGCTGCGGTGGCGATTCTCTTGGTTTGCCGTTTTCTGATTAGATATTTCGTCTCCTGGAAAGTTTGCCAGTATCCTGTCTAGCCATAGTGCCCCCGATTGTACTGCACACTCCGTGATAATGCGTGTAAGGTTGTCGCTGGATTCCTGTGTCGTATCTTCGGCTTTCCCGCTAAGAGCAGAATATCGGTTCTGCAGCGCGATCCTGAATTCTTATACTGTACGTCTTACTGTTAGCTCATTTATCGTCTTCTTTCCTACTAGCTTGTTGCGGTCCCTCCTCAAATCTAGCCTAATTCGAGATCTTAACATACAGTGGTCTTTACACTTCACCCTTCCGAGCACTTCCACATCCTCCACGATGCCAGGGTTATCGCATAATATGAAGTCTATTTCATTTTTGTGCTCCCCATTCGGGCTCCTCCAGGTCCACTTCCGACTGTCCCGTTTACAGAAGAAGGTATTCATTATGCGTAGGTTATGCCGTTCTGCAAACTGAACTAGTAGGTCCCCCGTGCTATTTCTACAGCCCAGGCCATAGTTCCCAACTACCTTGTCTCCAGCCTGATTCTTGCCTACTTCAGCATTGAGGTCTTTTTACTTTAGCCATTGCCGATTGCACTTCTTCATAGAGGCGTTCCACTACTTGGTCGTCGTGGCTGGATGTGGGCGCGTAGCCCTGCACCACCTTGAGTTTGTACTTCTTATCGAGCCTAATTACTAGACCTCCTGCCCTTTCGTTAATGCTATAGTATTCGTCTGTGTTGCCAGCTTTGCTTTTATTGACTAGAAATCCCACTTCCAGTTCCCTTCTGTCCTCTAGACCACGCTAACATAGGACGTGTCCCTTTTTCAGCACCGTAAGGGCTTCGCCTACCCTCCTAGCCTCGCTAAGCCCTATTGCATCCCATTTCATGCCCTCTAATTCCTCGAACAACACCTCGAGACTTGCTTCGCTAGATAAGGTTCGCGCGTTAAACGTTGCCAGGTTCAGATTCCATTGGCGGCCTGTCCGGATCCAGGGATTCTCACCCTCTGCTGCGTCACAGGTCTGACCGCCGCCGTGGTCAGTTGCTTCGCAGCCGCTGGGGACTGGGGGCCGAGGGTTAATTGGCATATTCATGGGAGGTTGTGGCCGTTACTACACTAGGGTGGCCAATCCTCCTCTTGTGAGAGAGTGCATTGCCGGCAATGGTCGCCGGGGTCAGGCCGCACCCCAAGCCCTTTTGTGCAATTCCATCAATACGCGGATTTTTTTTCTTTTTTAATCCGGTGGGAATTGTCTGGCACTGGGATTCGAGCTACGGTCCTTTTGCTCGCGAGGCGGGTGTTCTACCTCTACACCATCGCTGCATGCGCAAGAAAGATTATAGCGCAGCAATTCAATCTATACCTCCATAGCGTGTTTTCTAGCCCAAGTGTATATCCATCTGAGGTTCCATCGTTTCACACGACAAAGGCCAACTTTGATTTGTACCCGGGTGTATTTTCTATGCTCTTAAAACTGAACACTAAGAAATCAAGGGGTCCTGCTAATATTCCAAACACCTTTCTTTGCCGATATGCTGAAGTGATCGCGAAAAATCTTGTGAATATAATCCGTGTATCTTTAATGTCTTCAAAGCTCCCGATTGACTGGAACATTGCCCGAGTTGCACCGGTATTTAAAAAATCTAACCGCTTGCTTTTTAAAAAGTATCGTCCAATATCATTACATCATCATGCTGTAAATTATTTGAGCATATAATCGAAAATATATTACCGAATATCTTGAAAATAATGCTGTCAACTGATTTTCAACATGGTTTCAGAAAGGGTTTTTACTGTGACTCAACTGCTCACTGTAACTCGTTCCCTTGCATCAACTTTAGTATAAAACGGTCAAATTGATGTGCTATTCTTGGATTTTACTAAACAATTTCACAGGGTTCCTCTTGACAGACTAATACTAAAATAAACAATATAGGTATTTCTTACTTCTTGGTTTTCTGGGTGATTGATTATTTTATAACCGAATTCAATGTGTTGAAGTCGGGGATCAACGATCGGGCTGCCTTCCTGTCACCTCCGCAGTACCGCAAGGGAGTGTCTTCGACCCCTGCTTTTCTTGCTGTATATAAATGTTATTGTAAGTGTGTTATGTTCATCTGTGCAAATTCGCCTGTTCGCAGACGATTGTGTTTATGTAAGGTTAACTTCTGGGCTAGTTGGTTCAACATGTTAACTTTACAGCGCAATAAAGACACACACAATTACGACTAAGTGTGTTTTGTGTGTGTTTTGTATAATGTGTTTCCTAAGTATGTGTTTTGTGTAATGTGTTTTGTATAATAAAATTGCTGGCCCCACAAATCAACATGCCAAGTACAGTTTTTTTTTCAACGGTGCGATTTCTGTGGAATGGCTTTGAACATACATGTGTATAACCAGGATGTGTATAGATGTGTATAGATGTGTATAACCAGGAAGAAAAATTCGCTTCAGTAAACCAATACACTAAATGAGTCCCCTGTACAGCAAGTTTCTGAGTTCAAATATTTAGGAGTAACCATCAGAAGTAATTTATTTTGGATTCAACATAGTGGCAATATTTCCGCTCCGCATTCCGTAAACTGTCTTTCTTGCTACAAAATTTAAAACCGCTCCTTCATATGTCGAACTGCGTGATAACTAATCAATATTCCAACCAAAGTTAGAATATTCATGCGTAATACGGGACCCGATAACACAGAAAAACGTCAATAAACTAGAAAGAATCCATAGTAAAACTGTAAGGTATATATAATATCAGTTTCGTCACACTTTCACATTCTGATTTATTTAGAGCTAATGGCATTTAACCCCTTGAGTCACGACGCAAGACATTTATGCTTGATTTTCCTTCCCACCTTCTTCAGAGACAAACAGCGCTAGACCCTACACAGTACCTGACACCCATATCATTAAGGAATACGAGACACCATCACCACGGAACCATAACAACTTATTTTTGCACGGACACATACATTTAAATTTTCTTTTTTTCCACGAAGAGTGGAAGAATGGGACTTTCTAAACGACTCTGTATAAAGATTCACTTTGGTTGTTTCGCTAACTGTGTATTGTTTAGGTGTGTAAACCTGTACTACTGTGTTGAATTCTTTCCTTTTTTTATATTTCTACCTGACTTCAGTGCGTGTATATGTACTTGTTACTTGCACCGTGCCCAAGAGCTTGGACCTGTGAAGGTCTGCAGTATGCAATAAATCAAATGAAATTAAATATGTCGGAAGCATACAATGTCAAGCACGTCCTAAAAGGAACCGTTGATTTTGCCTTCACTGCCCTAGCGTTGAAAAATCCACCCAGCATCAATGACATGAGGCCCGCTTGTCAGCGCTCTGACTAACTGCACATGAATCGCCTACAGGTAAATACGGGTCTCGCTTGTCCTCCGCAAGAGATCGCCGTCTACCTGCCTCCGTCGCTTTTCGGGGGGATTTCAAGTTCTGCCAGCGCTAAACACCACCGGTGAGGCAATATTGCTACGTTAAGGAACGACTGTTGCTTCTGTAGTAGACAGCGACCCATTTTCTATCTCGCCCATTACGCCTTCGCGTATGCCAGATCGTGCTCCCCGGCTGTTTTATCTAGCATTGCTCCCACTGGTAGCCCAGCCCACATGGCGGCACAGATGAAACAAATGCTGACCGTCCAGAAAAAAAAATTAGCCCCATCTTCCCGAAGGGAGGGCTAAGTAGATGCGGAGCATCTCGGGGTTCTGTTGTGTTTCGTTGTGTTCCGCTCAGCGTCGCGTGCCCTTCGCTGTGCAGCTTTGTCTTCAGTGGACGTAGCGTTGCTGTTAGTTTGTGGGGTGGTGCTGACGCTTGCTTGCGCCAACCCACTAACTGACGGGACTGTTGCTTCCTTCACACTTAATCGGAAGAACAGAGTGAAGTGGATTCAACCGCAGCAAGCGTTGAACTGAACGCGTGCAGCGCGCTACCCGATTTGCATTCAAGGTTGAAGGAGAGGACACGAGAGGAGGAGAGATGCGCAAGCGCCGAGCATGCGCCGCGAAAGCAGACGTGAGAACGCGGGGGAAGCGAAAGCGAAGTGCACGCAGCTGGTCAAAACAAACACATCAAATGGGCAGATGAAAATGGTTTCTGTTTCAGTCTGGACAAAAGCACCTGTGTGGTGTTCTCAAGAAAGCGTGGGATGCGCCCAGACGGTGTCAATAAACTTAAAGAGACAACCGAGACTGTAAAAGAACACAAGTTCCTAGGTGCTGAACTTGGTGACAATTCTCGTTTATCCCACACATCAAAAGCCTCCGAATGAAATGCCTGGGCGGTGTCAACATTCTGAAAGTCCTCTCATATTAGTCACGGGGTACAGACACGAAGTGTCTACTGGCCCTATGGACGAGTCTTGTGAGATCAAGCATGGATTACCGATGTGTCGTGTATCAATCTGCGCCAAAGCCATAAATAAGGATGTTAGACCCAGTGTACCACCTTGGCCTACGCCTGGCTACCGGAGCATTCCGGACTAGTCCTATTGTAATCCTTCAGGTGGAGGCCAACCAGTGGTCTTTAGAGAAAAACGCTTATACAGTGGGCTAACTCACGCTCTCATAGTGACATCCTTGAATGAACATTCCAAGAGCAACACAAGCGACAAGGAGATAAGGCGTTTTCTTAGGGGGCCTGCTTTGACCATGCCATTTCTACTGTAGGTTTTCACAGCAGCCACAGATCTCGAAATAGCTTTTAGTGCTGTTCTGAAAACTAGCATTGCTGACTTGCTGCCCCTTTGGGACTCGCGTTCCTTGTCTGTTGATCTGTTTGTGTTAAAGATCGACAAGAAAACAGCTCAATGGGAAATATTTATGCAGCACGTTTTATAGCTACAGAACAAAGACTGAGCGTTTGAGCTCTAAACAGGTGTGCCCTAGTCCATAGACGTTGTTGCGTGTGCTGCACATCGGCCTGCCCTTTTAATGACAAAATTATGATTAAAACCACATCCATATTCTCTGCTGAAACGCATTGTCCTCTTGTGGATGTAGAGCATATATTCAATGGCAAACTTCAGAGTTCAGTGATATTCACCGACTCCTAAATAGCAGTGCTGGCCTTAGGAAAATAAAGAGAAGTCGAGTTTTTAGTGGGCTTTTCAAGCAACTCTGCTTTGCACACAAGCAAAGCCTCGAAGTCACACTCTGTTGGGGTCCGGGCCACTGAACAGCGCCGGAAATGCAGAAGCAGACAGGAATGCTGTAGCGCCCGCTCTTCGGAGTAACCTAGATGTTGCCTGCCCACCTTATGAGAATCTTAAATCGTTTGTTCAGAAGAGACTGCGTGACCATTGGCAGGAAGAGGAGAAAAGGCAATAAACAAATAAGTTGTATATGATACAACCAACAAAAGCTAAATCAGTCACTAATAAAAAAGAAAGGGTAATTAGGTTACCTGTCTGTAGACTGCGTATAGGCCATACGCATGCTGCACATGTGTACCTATCGAGAGTTACAGAACATCCACGCTGTTGGAGATGTGGAGGGTGGTTATGTGTCATTCATGAACTAGTGGAATGAAAAAAACTTGAACAACCTGGAAAGCGCCATTTTCAGAATTGGATACACACATGATGCCCTTTATTTATTGCTATTTCTATCTGACGAGCCAAACTTACCTCTTCACCGTGTTTTAAGTACTTGTCGGGCGTAGATTTCTTAACATACGTATCATATCATCTATGAGCCGGTTCACCATTTCACTCTTCAGCCTTAAATGGTCTAGCCTTTCTTCCCCAATGACGGTGGCGTGGGGTGTAGTAAAGTGATATTATACAGACACTAGTTTTTACTTGGTCCTTTACACCAATTTTACCTATCTGGTTGTTATTTATACAATATTTTTTACTCTACTCTAATATATTATATACACTTCATTTGCATTCTGAACAAATCACCTCTTAGTACTAGTGTTCATTGGCATTGATGCCCTAGTGCCAAGAAACCCAAACATCATCATCATCAGGATGATTAGATGCTTTAAAAATGACAGCTACCCAGAAAAACGGCAACACAGTTCTGATTCACAGAATGAAGATAGAATAATCCTAAGAATTACAGTCGCATCAACCTCCTGCGGATTTTGTGCAAGGTGTTTACCAAGGGAAGAGTTAACGAACCGACTGACTTTAAAAAGGGAACTGGACAAATGTTTACGACCGTTTCATCCAATCACTAAAATAATGGGCAGAGTAAATTAAAACCATTTGAACGACATTTACAGACTATGATAAAACGTTCAACTCACGACAGCGGGCCTATAAAAGTCTTGTTCAGGATATATATGAAGACTGTCTGGACACGATCGTCCTTCTTAAGCAAAGCCAAATGATCCCGTAAGAATAAGGAGTGTGACAACAAGCATCAATCTTACGAACGTTATTCAAAGCATGTCTGGAAGCCGTATTCAAGACGTTTGACTTAGAAAACGGAGTTTTATGACGAAACGTGGAATATTTGAGTCATTTGAGGCTCGCAGACGACGGAGTCTTGATCAGTAAATGGGCAGAAAAACTGTGATAAAAATTGAGCATCTGCAAAAAAAAAACTTCAGGTTGGGGTTTCAAAGTAAATACTGATGATGATGATGATGTGTGCAGTTTAATGGCGCAAGGCCGACTAAGGGCAAAGAGCGCCAAACAACAGTGATTACATGAAAGTGGCATGTAAGTAAAAGTAGAACATTTCAGTAAAAATAAACAAAGTTAAACACAACGTAATGAAGATGACTGGTGTAAAGGGCCAGGCTGTAAACATGCATGATATGAAATGAGATGTAAAAGTTTTACATTGGTAAGAAACTCGAAAACGCGTTTGATTAAAAACATGGCTTCGTCTCCTAAGAAGTATGACGGGTGTGGTGGAATATGTGCCGTGTGTAGTTGTGGGAAGTATTTGCGTCGTGTTGTGTCAAGTGCCTTACATTGTATAAGGACGTGGATCACGGACAGGGCCTCTCCGCACCTGCTGCACAGAGGTCTTGGAGACCCCGTGAGAAGGTGCGAGTGCGTTGCATGAGTGTGCCCTATCCGTAATCCAGCCAAGGCGACTTCAGTGTATCTATTACGTGTGTCGGTGGTGTATGGCCCCGGTGTGGTTTTATTACGTGTAACTTGTTGTATGTTTGTTCACTCCAGTGTGTTCGCCATGTTTTGCGAAGTTGTTGTCTGATGTGTGGTTTCACGTCGGTGTAGGGTAATGTGGTTATGTCTACTGCATTCAAGAGTGTAGCAGCAGCAGCCATTCGGTCCGCTGCTTCGTTCCCGGCTATACCACAGTTGCCAGGGACCCAGCAAAAAACCAGTTCAAATTTGCGTACATACACCAACATAATACCCTTGACGATCAGATTGACAACGTAGTTTTTCGAAGGCATTGTTGACGACAGTGCCCGCACAACACTGAGGGAATCTGTATAGATAATGGATTGTGGGATGTGGCTTTGAAGTATATGATTGACAACAAGAAGTACACCGTAAGCCTCTGCAGTAAAGATACTAGTGTGATTCTTCAGAGTTCTGGTGACATTAAGGCCAGGCCCATGCGCTGCGCCGGACACAGAGGTGGAAGTCTTAGAGGCATTCGTATAAAATTCAGAATAATGATACTTCTCCGGCAAATACAAGAAGTGCTGCTGAATTGCACATGTGGGACCTCGGGTTTTATCTACATGTGTGAAAGATCTGTTGCATGACACAGGGCGGAGATGCCATGGTGCTATGAAATCTGTTACAGAACTTTGGATGGTGTCTAAAAAGGAGACAGCAAGCTCTGACGCTTCCTCTCTAATTCTGTAAGAGAAGGGCGCAGAGAACGATGGTCGGTTTAAAAGAAGTTCAGTCATAGAGGTATCATTAAAAACTGATTTAAAAGGATGGTGAGGCATGGATGAAATTTTAAAAGCATAAAGGAGGTCTGTGTATGATCGCTGACGTTGTAGGTTCCATTTGTTGCACTCTACATACAGGCTTTCGACTGGACTAGTCCGAAAGGCGCCACAGGACAAGCGGAGCCCTAGATAAAGCACAGGGTCCAGCAATCTGAGGGATGTTTTAGTGGCTGACCCATAGACAACGCTACCATAGTCCAGTCGTGAACCTATTAGGCTGGTAAAAACACGTAAAAAAGTTGTTTGTCAGCACTAAAAGAGATGTGCGACAGAACCTTCAGGATATTCATTGTTTTTAAGCATTTATGTTTTAGTTGTTTTATGTGTGGGATGAATGTGAGCTTTTCGTCAAAGATTATACCTAAAAACTTCTTTTCCTTTTTGACAGGAATAGAGGCAAAGTGCAGTCGAATGTCTGGATCCGGCCGAATGCCACGCCTCTTAGAAAACAGAACACAAGTGCACTTTCCTGGATTAAATTTAAAACCGTTGCTATCTGCCCAGCCGGCTAGCTTGTTCACACCAAGCTGGATTTGCCGCTCGCAGATAGACAAGTTACACGATTTGAAAGAGAGTTGAACGGCGTCTACATAAACTGAACATGAAATCGATGGTGGTAGCGCCTTCCGAAGAGAATTCATTTTTACAATAAAGAAAGTGCAACTCAAAACTCCACCTTGTGGCACGCCGTTTTCCTGCACATGAACCCTAGAAAGTGCCGTTCCAACTCGCACGCGAAACTTTCTTTCGGACAGGTAACTGGCAAGCGTGTTCATCATGTTACCCGAAATGCCAAAGGACTTCAGATCGCTAAGGATGCCGTACCGCCAAGCAGTATCGTACGCCTTTTCAAGATCAAAGAATACTGTCATGCAGTACTGCTTGTGGAGGAAAGCGTCTTTGACATAAGACTCTAACGCAACGAGTTGATCGTTGGTAAATCGTCCCGCCCTGAAGCCCGCCTGGCAGCTCTCGAGAAGACCATTGTACTCTAAGAAGTACACGAGTCTCCTGTTTATCATCTTCTCGAAGAGCTTACACAGGCAGCTTGTCAGGGTAATGGGGCGCTAACTGGCTGGAGAGGAAGGGTCCTTCCCTTCCTTTAGGACAGCCACTACTATGGCCTCCCTCCAAGAGCGTGGAATGTGCCCCGAAAGCCATATTTTATTGTATATGTGTAAGAGTGTTTCAAGAGTGTCTGGGTGTAGGTGCTGTAATATGGTTTATGTAATCTTATCTGCGCCTGGAGCTGAAGGTTTGCACGAGCTCAGGGCACCCTCAACTCATAGAGAGTGAATTCAGTTGTAAGAAGTTTTTGATCTGTCTTTGTCTTGTAAGGGCTTTTTTTCTGCAGATGTTTTGTGTTTCATGAAAGTGTTCGTGTAGTGTGCGGAACTGGACACGTGTTCGAAGTGGTGTGCAAGCGTGTTAGCCTGGTCTTCAAGTGTGTCCCCTATTGTGCTAACCAGGGGCAGGTTGTGTGTCCGTTGTCCTTTGAGCTGGCGTATACGTGTCCAGACTGTGTGTGTCTGTGTATGAATTAATGGATGTCAAGAAGGTGTGCCAACTCTCTCGTTTCGCCTCACGGCGCACACGTTTTCCTAACGGCTTGGCCCGTTTGAACAAAATGAGGTTACCCGACGTGGGGTACCGACGAAGGACACACCACGGCTTGTTCTGGGCCTCTCGCGCCTGCCTACAGTCCTCATTCCACCACGGCCTCCACTGGTTGCGCGGGGCACCAGAGGCGTGGGGAATGGACTTTTCGGCGGCGTCGAGGATGTGCGGCGTGAGGAGTTGGGTAGCTTCTTCAACGTGTAGGTGTCCTATGATGTGTGGTGTAGTTTCGATGTCTGTGTAAATGTGTTCCAGTTAGCTCGTGCTTCATTGAACCTATTATGGGAAGAAGAACTGCTTGGGCCTTTACCTATATATGTTAGTGAAGTGGGGAAGTGGTCACTGCCATATGGGTCAGTGCCCACTCCCCACTCAAGACATGGAAAGAGAATTGCTGAACCAATAGCCGAGTCAAGATTTGAGTATGTATTGTGTCCTATGTAATGGTATGTAGGCTGCTTCTCGTTGAAAAGGCATGCTCCAGAAAATGTTAGGAATTTCTCTATCAGGCGACCTTGGGACTCCGTTCTGGAAGAGCCCCTAAGAGAGTTGTGAGCATTAGGGTCGCCTGTAAGGATGTATGGTTCGGGCAGCTGGTCAACCAGCGCCTCGAAGTCGGAGCTCGTAAGTGCAGCGTCAGGAGGAATGTATATGGAGCATACCGTTACCAACCTATTAAATATTATTGTGCGAATGGCTACCGCCTCGAGGACGGTGTTCAAGGTGACAGGGTGGCATGCTAAGGATTTGCGGGCGATTATGGCCACACCGCCCGAAGAGTGTGTGCAGCCATCCCTGTCTTTCCTGTATACCAGGAACTATTCAAGAAATTTGTGTTTCGAATTCAGATGTGTTTCCTGGACACACATTAAACTCGGCTGATTGGCATGCAGAATCTCATACACGTCGTTAAGATTATTCAGAAGGCATCTGCAGTTTCATTGAACAATATTTTCTCTTCCCATTATTATATGTTCAGAGCTACTGGAGTGTGACTATTTATGTAGGGTCTTTCGGGGCTTGCACTCTTGGGAGGGGCTTTTTTGCCTTCTCTACTGACCTGGACGTCGCAGCCCGTTCCTTCCCTTGCGATGAAAGCCGGAAGGGCTCGACGTCCATGTCGTCATCTGATGGCAAGGGGGTGCCCAGCGGACTGGGCCCCCTTGACGTGGTACCCTTTCGGGTGTTCTTTGCCTGCGCTGCCAGCGCCGAAGGCGTGGGGAGCACGACAGACGGCACAGGCAGTGAGACGGGGGAGGGGGTCGCTGCGACTGCCTCCGTCTCCATCTCCGTGCCCTTGCGTGTGTTTTGGTCCGGTGGAGAGGAAGCAGTGGATGCAGCGGCATCCCCAACAGATGTTGTTGCCACCACAGCCGCTGCTGGGTGAGCGAGCGGTGCAGAGGCTGGTTGGGCTGCCTGGGGCAACCCTGTTGGGGGCGGGGGCGGGACCAAGTCCGACTCGCGGTACTGGGTCCCCGCCGAAACCAGACGCCGCTCCGCCCCCCGGCGAGCCGCGTCGGCGTACCTCCCAGGGCGAAAGAGGCGAACCTCTTCCGCGCCTCTGGGAAGGTGATGTTTTCTGTCACTTTTAGATTGATTATTTTCTTTTCCACTTGGAATTTCTCGCACTTCCTGGAGTAGGCCGCATGAGGGCCCCTGAAGTTTGCACATGTGAGGTTGTCAGAATTGCAACTGTCAGTGGGGTGGTCCTGCGCTGCACATTTCGCACAGGTTGTTTTGCCGCGGCAAGAGGTTGTGCTGTGCCCGAACCGCTGGCACTTAAAGCAGCGGCGCGGGTTCGGTATGTACGGCAAATAGAGCATCGGCTGTAGCCTGCATTTATATATTGCGGAAGTGTCGATCGGTCGAAATTCAGGATAATGTGTTTGGTGGGGATTATCTTATCATCTCTGCGCATCGTGATGCGGCGCACGGCTGTGACACCCTGGTCTTTAACCCTTCAAGAAGGTTGGAATCTGTTTCTGTAAGGAGATCCGACTCTGAAATCACACCCTGGTAGCTGTTCAGGCTACGGTGGGGCGTGATGCTGATGTCCAGATCATGGATGCAAGTTTGGGCAAGAAGTGTGCGGTATTGTTTTTCATTGTTGAGTGCGACAAGAATTTCTCCTGTCCTAAGCTTTTTGGCTTCATACTTTTCACCTAATGTGCTTTGCAGACATTTCGAGACCAGGAACACCGACAGTGAAGCGCCCGGTCTCGTTGGGTCAGCTGATTCGATTACAAGAAAACGAGAATAGTTATTCCCGTTTGTTGAAGAGACAGTTGTTGACAGAGGTGGGAATGAAACTTCGGTGCGGCCCTTTTTCGGGGGCCGATCACGTCTGGGGGGGCTGGGGGGGGGGGGGTTAGAAAATGCCATATATCATAGTATAGAAGCAGGGGACGGGGGTACTTTCTTCTTTGACTTTACCCTGATGGTTAAAGAGGTCCCGGATGTCCCTGCCTGGTGCACAGACAGAGAGCCCATCCGCCGGAGCTTGACCTTGGCTCCGACGGCCACCGTTTGTGGTTTCTAACCCTCCACCTATAAACACAACGCCACGTTTGGATCCAGCTTATGTTTGGGGGCTCGGGGTCAGCGGTATCGCCAGTACCGTCACCAAGATTGCTCAAGGTGCCCCGTGCGGGGCAAAGTAAATACTAATATCTCAAAGATTTATGAATATGTATACTGAAACCACCGTTTTAAGCATCGTTAACGGAACGCAACAACACGTATACGAATACAAGACCGTCAGAAGAGGGTCACAGCTGATGTCAACCACGAGAAAGAAATCCGACAGAGATTAGGAATTGGTTGGCCGGCACTCGGGAAACACTCACAAATATTGAATGTAAGCTACTTGTATACGTAAAGAAAAAGTGCTCAAACCATTCTACAGTTTATACACATGAGCAGCCGAAACTGCGCTTACTTAACCACTGAAATGCAAACTTCCGCCGTGGCAACAAGACGCAGAGCGAATAGAGATGGGAGTAAATGTTTGCAACCGGAAATTAGCATCATGGATAAAACAGCAAACTAGGGTAGGATATATTATATTTCAAAAAGAAGAAGCAAATGAGTTGGGC
Organism: Haemaphysalis longicornis; assembly: GCF_048455015.1. Lineage (NCBI taxonomy): Eukaryota > Metazoa > Arthropoda > Arachnida > Ixodida > Ixodidae > Haemaphysalis > Haemaphysalis longicornis. The sequence continues at coordinate 99,143,549 of NW_027526214.1, forward strand.
TGCCCATGATGCGAGACTAATTGACAGCTTGCCATGTTGTGAGACGAATAGACAAAGGGTAGACAACTAGTATACAAACGAATACCATATAAGGACACTTGGAGGGTAAGGCTACTAACAAGGTCGAGTAAAATTAGGGAAATTGGGAGGCAAGTATTGGTCTCGGGCAGCACATGCAAGACTCGGTGAGGGCAATGGGACAGCACTCTGTCCTGAAGGGAACCTCAATGGGCTGTTGAGTATTATGATGATAGACCTTATTGAGCTATACAGGAAAAAATGCGGGTAAAATAGGTGACACCCTCAATGATAGCAATGAGTATACAATAAAAATAACTATACCGAGAAATATCACGTCTTATGATGAGAGCGAATTATTTGAGTTGGTCATGTAATGGGGAGGATTGTCAATATAAAATATTTCCTCACCATGACAATGCCACACATAGAGAAAATTGATTCCTTTTTGAAGATAATTAATCAAAAAAATTTGCGGAAGAGGGTGAACGAGCCAATTAAAATAACGGAACGGTTCTGAAACTGGAAGATGTCATTTTCTGAAGTAAATGAGATGGTCATAGTTATTAGGCAATCTTAAATTGTTAAGATTTGTTTTATCTCTGCCAAGTAATATCACAACCAATAAACTTCATAGCCACGAAAAATTGATTTATTTCTCAAAGCAAACGCCGCTTATTGATGCTGGAAATAAGGAATAGCGTTTTGTAAAAAAATCGTCGAGCAGTTGCCTAGTTTCTATCGACCGACCTGCTCTGTACAGACAAACACTACCTAATATATTCACCACAAAATATGTTTAGTTGGATTTCTCCTTGAAGAAAATCATAAAAAAGCCCTATTTTTAAAAATGTAGTTGAAGGCAAGAAGTGTTCCCACCTCCATCCTAACCGGTAATGAAAATACAAATAATGATCACAAAAAGCTTATCCTTGGAGCGAATTTATTATTGAAAACCGATAAAAAAGGAAGCTTGAGTAAAAACTGGAAAACCGTGTGTTTTGCGGTGACCGCGTATATAAATAATTAGTACGGTGTAAGCGTTTTATCTATGGTAATTTGCAGTTTTTATTGCAAAAAGCTTACACAGACTAACATCTTCTACATTATTTCCACAGTATTCTCCCTAGTGGACTGATGCTCTATTTTATGAGGCGTAAAATCTTGTTATGTTTTTGCGCCCTAATACGTTTTTAATTAACACTATCCAATACACAAACTTTTGTTTCCTCCCGCCACTTTATTATTACATAAAATGGGTGCAGACTCTTCAGAAGGTTTCAAAGAAGAGCCGCGACATTTCCCGTGCACCTATATTGTGTTTATGAATATTTGTTCATCTTTGCGGCGCGTACTAAGGGTCTTGTTGTGCTGACAAAAATTGCAAAAGATATTTCGCAGAAAAATACCATAGATTGCTCCATGGAGGAATAAAATTCCGGTAACTGTAACAGTAACTGAGAAAAAATTCCCACTGGCCTAGCTCGGCTCTTCCAGAAAGTACGTAGCGTGACCTGAGGTTTAGCTGCTTTGCGGTGTGTCTAGGATTAGCTTGATGATCATGCTTACTGCTGCTTGAATGACTAACGCACGTTTTACGCATTAGGCGACAAGTAAATTTATCAAGCGGCTCCCGTTCAGGGTCATCAATTGCCTCAGAACTAAGCCGGTTCTAGAGGAGCACGCCAGTGTGTCTGCGACGCCCGAGCCATCGGTTGCACACACAGCCAACCCTCGCATGATCAATTCGACCGGGCCGCCACATGCTGACCCGAGTTCGGCGAACGCACTGGGCGCGTGGGGTCTGTAATGGACGCCTGGCAGCGAGCAACGTACCCTGCGCCTTGTGACGTCACTGCTCCTCGTGCATGGGCAGCTCGGCTCTCCAGGAGCCACGTAAAACTGCTCAACGTCAGCCAGGTCGGCTCACGTTGCGATAAATGTTGAATTCCAAAAAAATACATTGACGAATACTTCACCGCCTACTGTAATGTTCGTGCGAAGCGGGAACTGCAGTTCTCCTGCTCACGGATAATATCTCCGGCCTTTGAGGAAGTGATCTTGTGATCATCGAGCGAAACATAGAGTGCGCTACTCTACATTTATATCGCAGGGTGTCGCTACTACCAGCGAGAGTGTTTTTTTCAAGTATAGTTTGAATCTCGAGCACTAATGGGACGTGGTTCGGAAGAGCCACGCACGGAGCCACGCGCAAATATAGTGGACTTTGAGAAGCAAATGGAGCCGCGTCTAGGGAAAGTTCGAGTTTGAAGGTGCTTCTTGAGGGATCACAAGACGAAAGTGTGACGGGGAGGCAGTGAGAGAGCTGTAGCCATTGCCCGCGACCACACACTCGCCTTAGTTTTCATTCCGCCTAGGTTGCTTCGTTTGCTGAGTCGATTACGCTTTTGTCAGGACACCCCGCCGCCGCAACCGCGAAACCTATTCCGAGCTCCAAGGGGCTGTATGGTAAAAGTTGCATTATCTCCCGGTTTAGCATCTATATGAAGGCCAATAAAAGGGCGCGCAGTTGCGTTGGTATGGTGCGCGTCGCTGTGGTTACGCTAACTCTACGTTTGGTAAAGTAAACGAAGAAGTGCAGCTTGTCACAAATCCATGATTAAGTGCACGCTGCATGCTTTTCGATACCTTTTGTAGCTTCTGTCACGAGTTGTAAGCGTTCAAAAGTAAGTGCACTTCCATTGCTGTGCAACAAAAATTTGTTCTTAAGTCTGACCTCTCAGAAATGACAAAGAAATCCAATACGTGAAAATAACGCCATTCAATATGAGAGTTGTAACCACTGAGCCGGTCAGAGCAGAAATCACAGCTTGAATGTTATAAAAAACCGTTCAGAAATGTTGATTATGGGTTGTGATGTCGCAATACTAATGGAGGCGATGCTCACCTGATCCTAATTTTAGCAAGATGAGGCTTAAGACGCGGTGTAGCATACCGTGTTGTGACCAGCCTCAAATCAAGATAATTATGTGTTCACTTAGCCAGACTCTTATGGTCAAAATTGTGTAAATTGATCCCACTACTCTCAATCACGCTTTATGTCGTTCATCATTGCGTCGCGCCTCCCAACATGCTTGGTAAGGTGCTTGGTATATCTACACCCCGCCCCGAGTTGTCGCCTAGTTCTGTCTGTTGTAGACATAGCTACGAAGCTTCGTGACTGTAACGGCACTATCAGCTCTTATCAGCAATAAATGTCACCATTCTATAGCCTTGAGAAACTGGCCCATCAGCCTCTGAGACCACACGACATGTCTATGTGTAAGCTGACGCAATGTAGACCACGTTCCTCTGCACAGATTCATGGAGCATCAATGAGGGTTTCAGATGCTACCTATTGTCTTCTGCAGGCGCTTCTATTCTGGGGTTAGTGCGCACCTAGCTTTTTTTTCGTGGTGGAGACAAGTTTATTTGTCCTTCGTTTTATGTTATATCATCACTCAGCGTTCACGTTAACGCACATATTATTATCTTGCGTCCTCCACAAGTAAGGGCACCCTAAATTGCGGGAAATACATAAATCCGAGAGTGAAAACACCATGAAGAATGCCACAGCCGGTGTAACCTATGACTAAAACAAATACGTGCACGGTGTTGTAAATTGTATTTGAGCATTGCGCTAAATGGTCACGTGGTTCGAATTGGCCAGGCAAGGAAGATAGCGATGAAGCAGAAATGGGCGTGCAGCGCAGCACGTGCTGTGCCTTTTGCTCTGTCTTTTGGGAAAAAACACGAGGATAGTTAAAATGGAGGTTGGGTTTTGAACCTATGTTCTTCGGCACCTCTAGAAGGCGAGGCACGGTTTTTCCACACGGGGATCAATGCGCGGCATGAGATGTATCGTTTAAAGCGTGTAAATTACAAAACAAACATTTATTTCAACGACGGTTCATGTCATTTATCCCTGGGGAACTTTTCCATATATATTGTGAGTTCCAGCTGTGCACTTGTGGCCTGTCCCAACTTATGCTCGTCCACCATGCAGCGGTGTTTTCAACTTCTAATTTGCCCATATCCATTAGAACCATCATTTGTACATAATCACCATCACAAGCCCCTTGGTCGTGAAGTCGTGATCTTGAAAGGAGGAGCATGAGCTAGCCTTTATTGTGCCAGGAAGACTCTACGTCAAGCGGGGGACGTGAGACTAGGAGGTGGGGTTTTTGTAACTTGGGTTATCTTGAATGCAGGCAGTTCGACCCAAAACAGGTTGGCTGAATGAGAGGGCTGGGGAAGCTGCGTGCGATGAGGCGAGCAGGCTCACGACTTTAAACTGCTCTTGCTAGACCGCTGTTTAAGTAAAACTGCAGTATCGAAGGTTCCAGTGTTCGAGGGTCGATGTAAAGAGAGGTTGTATTTTGATGGCCGGAACAGTCCCGCTGCTCCCTCCCTGAGAGATGTGTCTGGTTCCTTCCAAGTGGGGAGTTTGTGAGTCGGGCTGCCCCCCTCGAGCTTTGTTCCGGCCTCCTTTTGCTTCGCAACCCCTGCGGTTGAGCGAGAAAGCGCGCCGAATGCACCCGCTTTGCCTCGTCGCCATGTCTGCTGGCCTTCCGCCAACGCGAACCACGGTTCTTTCGTGGCCTTCGTGGCGACGATGTCGAGGACAAGCGAGAACAGAACATAACGGCCGCTCATTTTAACAGGTGGCACGACAGTTTCAAGCTTGCCAAAGTTGGATTCTACCTGTCTCAAGTTGCTGAACATGATACATAAACAACCACGAAATGCTGACGGATTGAGCTACGTTCACCAAAGAAATTCGCAAGATTTTCGGCGTTTCTTCTGCTCGCTCAGATGTACAAAACAAAGACTTAAAATCCGCATGCAGCATCCAAATGAGACGCACGCATCGTATATCGAGGATGACCTCGCTCTTTGCCGTCGGGGTTAGCCCATCGGGTTAGCCTGGTCTGGCACGGCGGCCCCACCAGCTTGCGGCTGCTTGACAATCCGCGTGTGTTCTTCACGCAGTTTCTTCTGAGCATCGTACTTCTTCGGGATGGCGAGTGCACCTGCCGGGCCGGATTAATCACGGACGATCAACCTTGGAATGCAACTGCCAGCAACGTTGGACCTGCTCGTCGGTTGTCTCTGAAACTTCCAAGATACACATCGACGACATGCGCAAACGAATGCGAAGAGACATTCGGATGGCGCCACCCCTGGAATGGGATATAAAAGGGTCAACCTCGTCGATTGCGGTCACTGGACACGGTGGTACCACCAGCATGCCGCTGCTGGACAATCCCCTTGTATTATTCACGCAGCTGAGGCATTACGGAAAGTGCTTCCGGTCTGACAGCCCACTTTTGTTGCTGCTGCCGTGCCCTCGGCAACGTGAAGTGTTTTCATGAGCGTGCTTTGTTCATGACGAAGTTGCTGTTATTGGAAGCTGACATTGAAGTCACTCCTGGTCCGGACCATGCAAAAATAGCAAAGCAACTGAATGAAATTGCCGCTGACATTAAAGACGTCAAGGGAAAACGAGTGGGTGATATTGTCACGAAGCCAAGGACGACGCAGTTGTCTTGAAGGACAAACAAGTTTATTGGAGCAAACGTGTGCTCCCCTAACAACTCAAAAGAATACAGAGGCGGCGAAGCAGCGGTTAACAAAGTGAGTTGCGTCGGCGAGCGTCGCAGAATCGCATTGCCGAGGTGTCTGCTCTGCAGGCTTTTTATCTTTCGGCGCGAGTGTTTCTGGAACCGTCGATTCACATCCAGAACATTGTAGATCACAGTTGATTATTCTGGGCTAGCGACGTTAGGGCGAAACAGTTTGCGTATCTGAATATCATAGCCCTTGCGGCATAAAAATAAAGAATGGAAGACGTGCTTTGCTTGGAACGCAGTTAACACAGCCGGGTGTGGCCCGGCAGTAAAAAAATAAATAAGCAAGCCCATACATGGTTGATAAAAGACAGTCCGAACAAACAACAACAACAACAACAACAACAAAAAGTCCGTCATCTTGCATAGTAAGGTTTCAAGCGAACCACGTGGACGACTTCGGCCCGCGTGCTTCTTCGTGATGTTCCGAAATCACCATCGGGGATAACCTCGTAGGTAAGTTGCCCGACACGTCATAGAATTTGGTAGGGTCCGAAATATCGTCGCTGAAGCTTCTAACTGAGTCCGCGTCATCGGATGGGAGTCCAAAACCAAACGCGGTCCACTGGATGGTACTCGGCGTCTCGGCGTCGGAGGTTGTAGCGCCCAACATCCACGAGCTGCTGGCGCGTTGTACGAACTCGAGCGAGCTGACGGGCCTCCTCCGCATGCTGAAGGTATCCTTGGACGTCGGTGTTGAGGTCGTCGTCTTCTACGTGCGGAAGCATGGCGTCGAGCATCGTAGTTGGCCGTCTTCCGTAGACTAGCTCGATCGGCGTCAGCTGCGTCGTCTCCTGGGTAGCCGTGTTGTACGCGAATGTGACGTACGGGAGCACTTCGTCCCAAGTCTTATGTTCAACATTAACGTAGATTGACCGCATATCTGCGATTGTCTTGTTCAGACGTCCTGTTAGTCTGTTCGTTTGGGTGTGGTACGCCGTCATTTTTCTGTGATCCGTGTTGCTGTGGCGTAATATTCCTTGCATCAGCTCCTCAGTAAAGGCCGTTCCGCGGTCCGTGATTAGGACTTCCGGGGCTCCATGTCGCCGCACACATTGGCCTATGAAAAACTTTGCGACTTCCTGCGTAGTGCCCCTCGAAAGAGTGGCGGTATCTGCGTTGCGCGTCATGTAGCCGGCCGCCACGACAATCTACTTGTTCTGTGATTGTGACTTAGGGAATTGGCCGAGAAGGTCCATTGCAATCTGTAAAGGGCCTTGACGGGACGGCGATCGGTTGCAGAAAGCCGGCGGGTCTTGTCGGTGGCGTTTTTCGTCGCTGGCAGTCACGGCATCTCCGAACGTAGTGGGTGACGTCGGTTGTAAAGCGGGGCCAGAAGTACTTCGCCTTGATTTTTGCAATATGCGAGCTGTGCTGAGATGTCCGGAAGACGGGTCGTCGTGGCACGCTTCCGACATTTTGTCACGGAGCTCTGCAGGGAGTACAAGTAGGTAATGCGTTCCCGTTCCGGGGCTGAAATTCTTCTTCACGAGGACGGAGTTTTTGAGGCTGAATGCTGGCAAGTTCCGCTTGAACGCCCTAGGCACGGCGACATTTCGTCCTTCGATGTTGTCGATCATGACGCGCAAGTCGGGGCCGGCACGCTGCTGGGCGGCTAGTTCGCTCTCCGTAACGACTCTGAAAAACGCGCTGTCTTCATCGGAGTCTCGTGGTGGCGGGTCGACGGGGGCGCGGGACAGGCAGTCGGCGTCGGAGTGTTTTCTGCCGCATTTGTAGGCGATTGTAACATTGAACTATTGCAGGCGCAAGCTCCGCCGCCCAAGACAGCCAGACGGGTCCTTCAAATTGGCGAGCCAACACAGCCAAAGGTGACGAAGCGCCATGTGCTGTGTTGTGACGAAGTGCCGGTAGTATGCTCACAGTCCGAGAAATCATCGCACGCCCCTGTTGTCTTTCGGCCTTGGGAAGTTCGAAATTGCCGACGTTTTTGCCGGGTCAGGTAGGACTCCCGCGGCGTTGACGGTGTGGCCCAAAGACTTCAGCTCCTCATACGCGAAACGACACTTTTCAGGCTTCAGCGTTACCCGCGATGTACGAATGGCCTCGAGTACAGACTCCAACCTTGTTAGGTGTTCGTCGAAATTCCGGGCGAATACCACACCGTCGTAGAGGTATACGAGGCAAGTGTGCCTCTGCAGGCCAGCTAGCACAGTGTCCATGACTGTTTGAAATGTTGCTCGCGCCGTGCACAGCCCACAAGGCATCACCTTGAACTCGTATAGGCCGTCCGAGGTTTTAAACGCCGTCTTCTCTCGGTCTGTCTCGTCCACTTCAATTTGCCAGTAGTCGGTCTTCAAATCCATGGATGAGAAGTGCTTAGCCTGGCAGAGGTGTTCAAGGGCGACGTCGATTCGTGGCAGGGGATACACGTCCTTTTTGGTGATTTTGTTTAGTCGCCGATAGTCAACGCAGAACCTTAATGTGCCGTCTTTTTTCTTTACGAGTACTACCGGCGCAGCCCAGGGGCTTTTCGATGGCTGTATAATGTCGTCGCTGAGCATGTCGTCGACTTGAGTCCGGATGGCTTCCCGTTCGTGAGAAGAGACGCGGTATGGTGACTGTCGGGTAGGTCGGGCTCCATCTTCAGTAATAATACGATGCTTCGCTAGGTATTTCTGACGTAATTTTGAACTCGACAAGAAACACTCTCTATAGCGACACAGCAAAGTCAATAATTTGTTCCGTTGTTCTTACTGTACCGCCGGATTCACGTCGAAGGGCTGCGGAAGCTTGAAGGTGTCTTTGGGTGTGCGTTCAAATTCGGCGACCACGATTGCGACACTTGCTTGTTGCGTCAATTTGAGGAACGCAATGACAGCTCCCTTGTTTCAATGCTGGTACTCTTCGGTGAAATAAGTGACCAAATTTTGAGATTGGCGTTGCTTAATGTGCGCAATGCCTCTTGCGACGGAGACACCGCGGTCGAGAAGCAACCTTTGATCACTCTCTACGATAGCGTCGATGTCAGAAGCAGCATCTTCACAGTAGACGGCGATCATCAAGCTTGCGCGGCGTGGCAGGGTTGTGTGATCGTCGGTGATCCTGACAGCAGCACGGTGATCGGGGTTCGGCTGCGGCGTCGTGGAGTGATCGGAGGAAAATGTTATCGACTTGGTCTGCAGATCAATTATTGCGCCGTTGTCCGTCAAAAAGTCCATTCCGAGAATTACGTCGCGGGAGCAGTTAGGCAACATAACGAACTCAGCAGGGTACGTGGTGCCACCTATGGTGACGCGTGATGTGCACGTTCCACTTGGCGTTACGAGATGGCCTCCTGCTGTGCGTAATGCGGAGCGTCCCATGTTGTCGTAACTTTCTTCAGCTTCGACGCGAATGAGCCGCTCATTACTGAGTAGTCGGCTCCCGTGTTGATGAGGGCGACTACGTCAAAGCGGTCGATGGACAACTGGACGTCGGACGCAGCTTTCCTCGAGTTTCTGGTGCGTCGGCGCGTTGCATCTCGGCTTGTGCGTGTTGGCGGTCGGGTACCATGCGTCGTCATTCTCGTCATCTTCTCAGCGGTAGGCTCTTTCGTTTCGGGTACGAGTCGCGTCGTGTCGTCGTCGGGTTCGGGACCCACGTCCGGGTTAGATCGAGTCGTTGGGCTGCAGGTGCGGTGTTCAGTGCAGGCATGCATCGTTGAAGGGTTTTCGTTTTCTCACCGTTCTGCAACTTCACCCCCAGAAGTTGCTGCTTTTAGTTTCCTCCGCGATGGCTGGGGGACCTTTCACGTGACAAGTAAGCGGTGTGATGGCGGTTCGGCGACTGGTACTGGTAGGGTAACGGCGAATGATTGAAGCGGGCAGGTCCTCGGTTCGTGTTGGACAGGTATTCGTCGATCTCAGTGGGGCGCTGGCCCAGTGGGGGGCGTGATGCGTCGACGGAGAATCCTCGCAGACCGAGTCTCTTGTAAGGGCAGCGACGGTAGATGTAGTCGGCCTCTCTGCAGTGGTAGCACAGCGGGCGATTATCGGGTGTTCGGCACACGTCCGTCTTCCTTGGCGTCTGGTATTGGTCTACACGCCGTCGGGCGTTCGGCATTCGACGGCGGTATGGCTGGGCCTCTTGATGACGGGTTGGAGCAGGGTGGGGTTGACGAAGAGCTGAGGAGTAGATCATCGCTTGTGGCTGACGGGGTGCTTCTGAAGACATAGAAGATCCCACCGCCTGACGAACCTCTTCACGGATGTTGTCAGTCAGAGAAGCCACTTGACGTTGCGGCGTTGTTGGAAAAAGCTTCTGAAGCTCCTCCTTGACCACTCGAATGGTCTCCCACAATGTATCGGAGCTTCCAGTTGCGGCACCCATGTTCTCCGTCAACAGCGCGTTGGCACGGCGGTTGTACTGCCTCGTTCGAATTTCTAGCGTCTTCACCATCGCGGCCGCCTCAGACGCGAACTCAGCCACCGTCTTCGGCGGGTAACGGACTAGATAAGCAAAATGCTCATGCTTCACTCCTCGCATTAGAAACCTGAGGTTATTTTCTTCGGTCATTTCGGGGTCCGCACGGCGAAAAAGTCGCTTCATCTCCTCAACGAAGATCACGACACCTTCGTTAGGGTGCTGCGTTCGAGTTTCAAGCAAAACCGCAGCTCGCTCTTTTCGTTAAACGGTATTGAAGGTCTTAAGGAAGTCCCTTTTGAATTAAGTCCAGTCGGTCAAAGAACTCTCCTGGTTCTTGAACCAAGTTTGAGCAGCATCTTTTTAGTAAAAGAAGACATGCCGGAAAGTTTCTTCGTAGTCCCACCTGTTGAAGATGCGGACGCGCTCCAGCTTCTCCAACCATTCTTCGGGGTCTTCAGCGGGGGCTCCACGGAACGATGGTGGTTCCCAGGGCTGCTGCAGGACAATTGGCATCATTGTTTCTTGCACCATGGTGTGTGTTGCAGCGTTCCTTTTCTTGGGCCCTTCTGGCAGAAAACCGAACTCGGGTAGCGATCCTTGCAGTCGGCGGCTTTCTCTGGTTGGACTGGCTTGGCGGCTTCCAGATGTCGTAGAGCATGAAGACTGAGTACTCCGCACCTACCAGATGTCACGAAGTTGGATTCTACCTGTCTCAAGTTGCTGATCATGATACACAAACAACCACGAAAAGCTGACGGATTGAGCTACGTTCACCAAAGAAATTGGCAAGATTTGCGGCGTTTCTTCTGCTCGCTCAGATGTACAAAACAAAGACTTAAAATCCGCATGCAGCATCCAAATAAGACGTACGCATCGTATATCGAGGATGTCCTCGCTCTTTGCCGTCGGGGTTAGCCCATCGGGTTAGCCTGCTCGGGCACGGCGGCACCACCAGCTTGCGGCTGCTTGACAATCCGTGTGTGTTCTTCACGCAGTTTCTTCTGAGCATCGTACTTCTTCGGGATGGCGAGTGCACCGGCCGGGCCGGATTAATCACGGACGATCAATCTTGGAATGCAACTGCCAGCAACGTTGGACCTGCTCGTGGGTGGTCTCTGAAACTTCCAAGATACGCATCGACGACATGCGCAAACGAATGCGAAGAGACATTCGGATGGCGCCACCCCTGGAATTGGATATAAAAGGGTCAACCTCGTCGATTGCGGTCACTGGGCACGGTGGCACCACCAGCATGCCGCTGCTGGACAATCCCCTTGTATTATTCATGCAGGTGAGGCGTTACGGAAAGTGCTTCCGGTCTGACAGCCCACTTTTGTTGCTGCTGCCGTGCCCTCGGCCACGTGAAGTGTTTTTAAATGCAGAGCATTTCTTAGCCTCGCCTCTTCCTGCGTCGGACGGCGTCCACAGCTCTGCGTCCGCAGCAGGTGCGCGCATGCGTCGTAGTCAGCCCGTTCGCTCGTCACCACCGGAACGCTCCGTCGCGGTCTCGGCCATGGCCGGGCTGGAGGAGCGGCGGGTGCGCACTTTCATATGAAAGTGCGTGCTCGCCGCTCCTCTAGTCTGGCCGTGTCACGGCGTAACAGCTGCGTGATAGCAGCGCGGTGGGGCGTAGAAGAGCGCGCGCTGCTTGCGCGTGCGCGCTCTCCCCCACGTACCGCTCTCCCTCTACTGCGCGCGCTGCAAATATAAAGCCGCTAGCGGTCGCTCGTGCTTCAGTCACTGCGTTGCGCCTCCCTTCCTTGGTTGAAGCTCACTCCCACGTTTACTCGTGTCTGCTACTCCAGCATCACGGAAGAAGCGATGGAAGCAAGACAGCCTTCAACCAGCACTGAGGCTCCAATGCTCTGCATAAACTCGTGTTCCCCTCGCGGGAAGGCGCAGGAATTTTTTCATGAGCGTGCTTTGTTCATGACGAAATTGCTGTTATTGGAAGCTGACATTGAAGTCACTCCTGGTCCTGACCATGCAAAAATAGCAAAGCAACTGAATGAAATTGCCGCTGACATTAAAGACGTCAAGGGAAAACGAGTGGGTGATATTGTCACGAAGCCAAAGATGGCGCAGTTGTCTTGAAGGAGAAACATTTTTATTGGAGCGAACTTGTGCTCCCCTAAGAACTCAAAAGAATACAGAAGCGGCGAAGCAGCGGTCAACAAAGTGACTTGCGTCGGCGAGCGTCGCAGAATCGAATTGCCGAGGCGTCTGCTTTGCAGGCTTTTTATCTTTGGGCGCGAGTGTTTCTGGAACTGTCGATTCACACCTAGAAAATTGTAGATTACAGACGAATATTCTGGGCTAGGGACGTTAGGGCGAAACAGTTTGCTTATCTGAATGTGATAGCCCGTGCGGCATAAAAATAAAGAATGGAAGATGCACTTTGCTTGGAACGCAGATAACACAGCCGGGCGTTGCCTGGCAGTAAAAACCGACAATAAATAATCAAGCCCATACATGGTTTGCGGCTATATTGACAAGAAATTAGGGGCTCTCACTAGACTAGAAAAAAATGTTGCTAGCTGCCAGAATAAAGTAGGGATGTTGAATTCTGTAATCATAACGCTCGAAAGGCGAACTGATGAACTGGAGAACCACAGAAAGCGATCCAATCTGATAGTTTACGGAATACTTGAAGAAAAGGAGGAAAATAGCAAAAGTCGTGAAGAAGCCGGTGATAGCAAAGTCATTGCAGATATCCTCGAGCTTGAACCAGTCGCAATCGAATGTATTCATCGTTTGGGTAAACCGGCACCAGATAAGATTAGGCCTATCTCTTTAAAGCTTCTTCACGTCAGAAACAAAGCACAGATACTGGAAAGGGAAGCTAAACTTAAGGACACGGGAATTTTTATTGGCGAAGACTTCTCACAGGAAATAAGAGATGTCAGAAAGAAGCTCTTGGAGAGTGCAAAACAGAACCGATTGAACGGGAAAAAGTGGCCTTGGCTTTTAGGAAACACTACATATAGATAGACTTTTTTTTTTATTTCTCATCATCTACAAAGTTTGATGTCAAGACAAACCAAAGCTGACCTAAGTTTTTCATGTAAACTTGTTCATCGGGTTATTTCTTGTTCGGAGTTTCTTGCAAATGTAAAACTTAGAGTACAGTCGAAACTTACCCGCAAGTCTCCTATACTTTGTTCCCTTTACACATGCAATCGACACTGCCTTCAAGAAACATACAATCTCCACTCCCATAATATTGACCTGTTTCATACACCGCTTCGGTCTTACATGTGGGACCTTTTGACTTCTGTCTCTCCGTGACTTGGTTCCAACCAGTTCTAGTTCTATTTTCATTGCCCTGTTTCCGTTTTTTTGCTCGCGTTTTTTACTGTTCCAACTCATATACATCTGCCCGTTTGTAATGTCGAATTTTTATGACACTGTTTTATCGTTTCGGGATTGTTCCAACTTTAGTGTGCCGAAATCATTGATTTTGTTAAATGACCTTAATTCTTCATCTAGTTTTTTCTTCGCTTGTATCTTGTTTTTCTCACTCGGGAATGCATTTGTGCGGTCGTCGGTCTTTTTCTTATGTGCGCCTGAACAAATGTTATGGCTGTACCTGGGCACTATATTAAAGAAATTGATTGATTGAATATTTTATTGAAAGTTATATGTGAGACGATGTCAAGAATAAAAAATAACTGATAAAACGCGACGTACACCCAAGCCGCCTGATGAAGAGGCGGCACCCTCAGTCACTGTCATTGCCAGACTCTTGAATGATGCCCCTTTTCATGTACCCAACGAGTATCATGACAGGAATGATCAACCGCTATTCAGCAACAGAAACCACAACTACGCCTTGTAATGTATATGCCCGAAGTATTGTAAATAAAACTGATCTCCTTGAAATCACTTTACTGCAACATGATCCGCACGTTAGAGTAATTACTGAAACATGTCTACGCAATAAAATAAGCGATGATACATCATTTCCACCGAACTACAAAGTATTTCGCACAGACCGTTCTTCTAGGGGTGGTGGTGTGTAAGTTGAAGATGAAGTTGAAGTTTATTTTCACGTCTTAATAGAGCGTACAAATAGTAATACCAAGGCGGTCCCGTAGTTAAAATCTGTCGGGGACCTCTTGTGACAAGGGGCGGAACAGAAGAGCGTTAAATTTGGCAACAAGTAAAAAACACAACAAACAAAATGGGAAAAACAGGCAGAAAGCAAAACATATATGTATATACATACATACCCACACACACATATATGCATTTTTAGCAATACGAATTCACATAAACATTGGAGTAAAAAGGATTCGACATAACAACACAAGCACGGCAAAAAATAGCGCTACAACAAAAACACGTTTATACACTATGCCAAGGTATATAATAAAAACATTTTATTGGTTTCTGAAAAAAATTCCCCGCATTTCCCCGAGGGGAAGAATGTGAAAGTGCGAATGCACGAGTTGAATTTGCGCGAATCGGTAATGTTCGCGAAAGACAGATCACACACACACACACACAACTACAAAAAAAGAAAGATGTATTTATTCACAGACACCTATTTGTGTTGTCGTTGTACTTTATTGCTAGAGCGGATCTCAGCTTTGAAATTTCGTGTCAGTACTCCTTTAAGCGGGTGCATTAGCCCTTCTCACGCCCGATTCCTGGCCAATCCCCCACGTGGGTATGTGCCATGTCAGCGGCCAGGCAGCGCGCGCCCATCTCCCCCCGTTGCTAGGGAAGACGAGGAGCGCGCGCACCCGCAGCTGTTGCTATGCGGACTACGGCGGCGGACGATTCAGACTCGCTTAAGAAGTGCATTCGCACTTAAAATGGGGAGAGTGAATTGATTTGAGGGGGTCGGTAGTTCATTCCCCATTGAGATGGCTGAGAAGACGGCTGTTTCTTTGCCGTAGTTAGAGCGAACCTATGGTAGAATTATGTTATGGTGTTCTGAAAAGCGGGTGTTGTTGTGTTAAAAAGTAACGACGGGTCGATCCAGCTTTGCATGGATTCATTATTTCCAGCGCCAACGAGGAAAATGTACCATTTTATTATATATTCAACAAAGGGGTAAGATTCGAAGGTCAAAATATAAAATCCGAGCACTCTATCTCGGATGGCTGTAATTAATGATTCGGATGGCTCGGTTTTGCAGAGAAACGAGCTTTGATAGATGAACTTCACAGGTGCATCGCCACGCACCAAAACAATATGTAAATGACTGTACAAAACAGTTGTAAAGAGAACGGAGAATAGGCAGAGGAAAATATGCGTGAGTTCGAATTACTACATGAATAACAAACGCCATTTTACTAATAAGTGACTTGATGTTCAAGTAAATATTAAACATTTATCGAGCACCACTCCTAGGAATCTTGTGTAATCTTCAGGGTAGATAAAATCTTCGCCAAGTCGGATATGCGGGATTGAGGTAATTTGCTTATGCTGGGAGTGAAAAATTATGAAACTGGTGTTGGTAGGGTTTATATTTAACCATTGTCTCGGCACCAATCGGATAACCTTTATAAATTGTCGTTTAGTTTTTTAGTTAGTTTCAAGAGGTCAGAAGCGACCAAATAAACCGTGGTGTCATCTGCGTAAAGCATGCATGTTAAAAATTAAAAAAAAACCAAGGCAGATCATTTATACATAACAAGAACAACATGGGTCCCAATATAGAACTCTGGGGGACGCCTATATTTTATTTACTTATTTATTTATCATTAATAAAGGCCAGTATTTTGGCCTTGGCAGTCGGGGCTACACAGTATACATACAATATAATGGAGATTAGTAACAACAATCAAGACAACACGAAGACTATAGCAACGTTCAAGCATTAAAATTTACAATGAGGGAGTCAAGCTCCTTCATAAAATCAGCAGATTCAAATACCTCTCATGGGAAGGAATTCCATTCAGACAGAATTCGGGGGGGGGGGGAAATGTGTACTTGGGAGGGTCAATTCTGGCGAAAATTGGCAATAATGATTATTCATGGTTGTGTCTAGTTGTCCGTGCAGGTAAAGGTTTTATAAAGTTAAGAAGCAATAATATAGTTTTCTCTACAAGACAGTTATGAAGAAACCCAAGGCGACTAACTTTCCGGAAAGCCCCGAGAGTCAATACGTTGTGTTTCTGCGTCGACAAGGATAGTGAATCATGCCTTCTATATTTACCAAAAATATATCTCATTGTCTTACGTTGAACTCTTTTAAGCTGCATAACGTCCTTCTTAAAATGGGGATCCCATACTTCAGCAGCATACTCCACTTTGGACCGAACGCATGTGTTGTAGGATAACATCTTAATACTAACTGGAGCATTTTTATGTTTTTTTAAGGTACCATAGCTTGCGCAGGGATGATGAAGAAATATCCAATATATGCTCTGACCAAGTAAGCTTCCTCGTAAGAGTCACACCTGGGTACTTATATTGGGAAACTCCTAATACAGGTTGCTGATGTAGTATATAAGAAAAAAACTAGGACTTTTTTCCTTGTTACCCGTAAAAGTACAGTTTTATCTGAACGCAGCGCCATACCCCAACGAATACACCAATCATCAATTGCCAAGAGAGTTTTTTTGCAACACGAAATAATAATTTGTGGATGATATTTTTTTAAAACCAGCACAGTCATCCGAAAACATACTTATGCATACATCATGAGGAACTACATCCACCAAATCATTTACATAAAGAAGAAACACCACCGGATCTAAAACACTCCCCTGTGAACGCCCGACGTAACAGAAATTGCAATAGAGACAAAATGATCAATTTCTACAAACTGTTTACTAAGGGGTAAATACGAGGCAATCCACCATCTTGTATTCGCAAACTATGCTACTGCATTCCACATCCTAAAACCTATCTGCAAGATATGACTGTAGTAGGGTTAATGTTGGCCCACATACACCCAATGACTCTAATTTTGAAAAATAGAATATCGTGAAAAATGAAATCAAATGCCTTTGTGAGGTCAACAAATATAGCTGTTGCAGATATGCCGCAATCAATTGATTGTTTCAAGAAATCGTTTACGTCGATAAGAGCAGCTTCATTAGAACGATTAAGCAGAAAACCAAGCTGACAGGCTGTCAGTAGTTGAAATTTGGAGAAATATTTCAACGGCCTAGTTACAACATGTTTTTCTGTTAACTTGCTGAAAAAGGACAGTATGGTTATAGGGCGATAAATGTTTAACGCACCACGATCACCTTTCTTATTATTTGGTAATACTTCTCCTTTGTTAAGTTCAGACGTAAAAACGCCAAACCTAAAATATTGGTAACGACAGGGGCGATTACAATGGAAAGTTGTTGGCGACAAGTTTCCCTGGCAGCATGCATTCCATCCAATCCAGCCCCACACCATTTTAGGGCTTTGATCACTTCCACTAATCAAAGAACAGATTGAAGACACATTGTTGGACGATATTGCCGACTTTGAGTGCTTGTGAATTAAGGTATTTTGTTGGGGTGAGCATTTTATTTTATACGCGGTCTACCGCCCTCCTGATGGGCCCCCTGAATACTTAAGTAAACGTGAGCTACATATGTCTTAATATCAAAAACATAAAATTATTCTTGTAGGTGCCTTCAATCTACCAACTATTAACTAGGAATTATTGCACGATGGTCACCAGAATGCTGAGCATGCTAACACTATGTTCAGTATTATGTTCACTCATAATTTTTCCCAACTGGTTCGTGACCCAACGCGTGTTCAAAGTTCTTGCAGTTCAGTTTTAGATCTGAGATTTTTCAATCGTGCGTTCAGCAAATATACCGTGTCGGTCGAAGCCGGATTATCGGATCACTATCTTGTGAGCCTTGAAACGTTGAAACGTTGTGATAACAAACGCTGTGAAGTGCGGTCTTTCAAAAACTACTCCCGTGCAGACGACCCGTCCATTATTGATATTATGGATACCTGTCTGGTTGATTTTGACATTGATGACGTATGCGCTCTCTGGGCCCGTTTAAGAAACTGTGTGAATACTGTTTAGCTAAATTTGTCCCAAGCCGAAAAAAAAACTCACAAACAGACTCTAGATAACGCGTAGTATTATTCGCGTGAAACGTAAAGTAAGCGTCTAAAAAACAAGCGTCCGGATTCTACTAAAATTGCACCATTGCAGGGTTGCCTCGCACAAGTTTTGCGTTCTTCTAAGGAATATATTTCCGAACAGCTCTCCCAGATTTCATAGGAGATATTGCAGATGAATTTTGGTACCACTTGACTGAAAAAAACCTGTATCCGAAATGTTAGTAAATGACTCTATTGTTACGGACAAAAAGATTCATCATCATCATCACCAGCCTATCTACGCCCACTGCAGGGTAAAGGCCTCTCCCATTATTCTCCAAATACCTCGGTCCTGTGCCAACTGTGACCAATTTATCCCCGCAAACTTCTTGATCTCATCTGCCCATCTAACTTTTTTCCGCCCCCTGCAACGCTTGCCTTCTCTAGGGATCCACTGTGTTGCCCTTAATGACCAGCGGTTATCTTGCCTTCGCATTAGATGTCCTGCCCACGTCCATTTCTGCTTCTTAATTTTAACTAATATGTCTTTCCCCAGTTTGTTCCCTGACCCACTCCACTCTCTTCTTGTCCCTTAGTGTTACATCTATCACTTTCTGCTCCATTGCCCGCTGAGTCATTCTCAATTTAAGTTGAACCCTCTTGGTGAGCCTCCAGGTTTCTGCTCCGTAGGTGAGTACCGGTAAGATGCAGCTGTCATAACTTTCTTCTTCAGCGACAATGGTAGGCTGCTATTAATTATCTGAGAATGTCTGCCATATGTACCCCACCCCATTCTGATCCTTCATATTATCTCTGCCTCATGGTTGGGACCAGGGGTCACAACCTGGCCTAAGTGGATATATTAGCTTACCACTTCCACTGCCTTGCCACCTATCTCAAACCGCTGTGCTGTCCCGAGGTTATTGATCATAACTTTAGTTTTCTGCATAATATATTTCAAGCCCACGGTTCTAGTCTGTTCGCCCAGTGCGGAAAGCATGCTTTGCAATTCGTCCCCCGAGTTACGTAGCAAGGCAACGTCATCAGCAAATCTTAGGTTACTGAGGTATTCTCCATTAGCCCTCACTCCCACCTGTTCCCAATCCGTTCTGAATACTTCTTGTAAACATGCTGTGAATAACATTGGAGAGATTGTGTCCCCTTGTCTGACACCCTTCCTTATAGGTATTTTACTGCTCCCCCTATGGAGGATGATGGTAGCTCTAGACGCATTGTAGATATCTTCTAGTGCTCTTACATAATGCTCATCTACCCTTTGGTTCCGTAATGCCTGAATGACTGCTAGGGTTTCGACCGAGTCAAATGCTTTCTCATATTCTATGAGGGCTATATATAGGGGTTCCGTATACTCAGCGCATTTCTCTATCACCTGATCGATCGTGTGAATATGGTCCATTGTTGAATAACCTTTACGGAACCCTGCTTGTTCTTTAGGTTGACAGAAATCTAAGGTTGCAGAAATTCTGTTAGCGATTACCTTGGTAAATACCTTGTAGGCAACTGACACTAAGCTGATCGGCCTGTACTTTTACAAGTCCTTCATGTCGCCTTTCTTATGGATTAGGATGATGTTCTCGTTCTTCCAAGATTCCGGTACAATTGCTGTCATTAGGCATTGCGTATACAGGTTTGCCAGTTTTTCAAGTACAATTTCTCCGTCATCCTTCAAGAGGTCTGCTGTTATCTGATCCTCACCAGGTGCTTTGCCCCCTTTCATTTCTTTCAAAGCCTTTCTTACTTCCTCGGTCGTTACTGGTGGGATGTCTATCTTCTCTGAACTACTGTCTCGTTCGGCATTATCCTGTATGTCCCGGCTACTGTACATATCCCTATACAGCTCCCCGGCCACTGTGACTATTTTATCCCTATTTGTGATGACATTGCCCTGCTTATCCTTAAGTGCATACATCTGATTTTTCCCAACGCCAAGACGTCTCTTCACTGCTTTCAGGCTACCTCCGTTCTTTACAGCGTATTCTATCCTCTAGATATTATGCTTCTGTATGTAAGCTGTCTTACGCTCATTGATTAACTTCGAGAGCTTCGTTGGTTATATTCTGTCAGCTGCGGTGGCGATTCTCTTGGTTTGCCGTTTCCTGATTAGATATTTCGTCTCCTGGAAAGTTTGCCAGTATCCTGTCTAGCCATAGTGCCCCCGATTGTACTGCACACTCCGTGATAATGCGTGTAAGGTTGTCGCTGGATTCCTGTGTCGTATGTTCGGCTTTCCCGTTAAGAGCAGAATATCGGTTCTGCAGCGCGATCCTGAATTCTTATACTGTACGTCTTACTGTTAGCTCATTTATCGTCTTCTTTCCTACTAGCTTGTTGCGGTCCCTCCTCAAATCTAGCCTAATTCGAGATCTTACCATACGGTGGTCACTACACCTTACCCTTCCGAGAACTTCCACATCCTGCACGACTCCAGGGTTATCGCATAATATGAAGTCTATTTCATTTTTGTGCTCCCCATTCGGGCTCCTCCAGGTCCAATTCCGACTCTCCCGTTTACAGAAGAAGGCATTCATTATGCGGAGGTTATTCCGTTCTGCAAACTGAACTAGTAGGTCCCCCGTGCTATTTCTACAGCCCAGGCCATAGTTCCCAACTACCTTGTCTCCAGCCTGATTCTTGCCTACTTCAGCATTGAGGTCTTTTTACTTTAGCCATTGCCGATTGCACTTCTTCATAGAGGCGTTCCACTACTTGGTCGTCGTGGCTGGATGTGGGCGCGTAGCCCTGCACCACCTTGAGCTTGTACTTCTTATTGAGCCTAATTACTAGAACTCCTGCCCTTTCGTTAATGCTATAGTATTCGTCTATGTTGCCAGCTTTGCTTTTATTGACTAGAAATCCCACTTCCAGTTCCCTTCTGTCCTCTAGACCACGGTAACATAGGACGTGTCCATTTTTCAGCACGGTAAGGGCTTCGCCTACCCTCCTAACCTCGCTATGCCCTATTGCATCCCATTTCATGCCCTCTAATTCCTCGAACAACACCTCGAGACTTGCTTCGCTAGATAAGGTTCGGGCGTTAAACGTTGCCAGGTTCAGATTCCATTGGCGGCCTGTCCGGATCCAGGGATTCTCACCCTCTGACCGCCGCCGTGGTCAGTTGCTTCGAAGCCGCTGGGGACTGGGGGCCGAGGGTTAGTTGGCATATTCATGGGAGGTTGTGGCCGTTACTACACTAGGGTGGCCAATACTGCTCTGGTGAGGGAGTGCATTGCCGGCAATGGTCGTCGGGGTCAGGCCGCACCCCAAGCCCCTTTGTGCAATTCCATCAATACGCGGATTTTTTTCTTTTTTAATCCGGTGGGAATTGTCTGGCACTGGGATTCGAGCTACGGTCCTTTTGCTCGCGAGGCGGGTGTTCTACCTCTACGCCATCGCTGCATGCGCAAAAAAGATTATAGCGCAGCAATTCAATCTATACCTCCATAGCGTGTTTTCTAGCCCAAGTGTATATCCATCTGAGGTTCCATCGTTTCACACGACAAAGGCCAACTTTGTTTTGTACCCGGGTGTATTTTCTATGCTCTTAAAACTGAACACTAAGAAATCAAGGGGTCCTGCTAATATTCCAAACACCTTTCTTTGCCGATATGCTGAAGTGATCGCGAAAAATCTTGTGAATATAATCCGTGTATCTTTAATGTCTTCAAAGCTCCCGATTGACTGGAACATTGCCCGAGTTGCACCGGTATTTAAAAAATCTAACCGCTTGCTTTTTAAAAAGTATCGTCCAATATCATTACATCATCATGCTGTAAATTATTTCAGCATATAATCGAAAATATATTACCGAATATCTTGAAAATAATGCTGTCAACTGATTTTCAACATGGTTTCAGAAAGGGTTTTTACTGTGACTCAACTGCTCACTGTAACTGATTCCCTTGCATCAACTTTAGTATAAAACGGTCAAATTGATGTGCTATTCTTGGATTTTACTAAACAATTTCACAGGGTTCCTCTTGACAGACTAATACTAAAATAAACAATATAGGTATTTCTTACTTCTTGGTTTTCTGGGTGATTGATTATTTTATAACCGAATTCAATGCGTTGAAGTCGGGGATCAACGATCGGGCTGCCTTCCTGTCACCTCCGCAGTACCGCAAGGGAGTGTCTTGGACCCCTGCTTTTCTTGCTGTATATAAATGTTATTGTAAGTGTGTTATGTTCATCTGTGCAAATTCGCCTGTTCGCAGACGATTGTGTTTATGTAAGGTTAACTTCTGTGCTAGTTGGTTCAACATGTTAACTTTACAGCGCAATAAAGACACACACAATTACGACTAAGTGTGTGCTTTGTGTGTGTTTTGTATAATGTGTTTCCTAAGTATGTGTTTTGTGTAATGTGTTTTGTATAATAAAATTGCTGGCCCCACAAATCAACATGCCAAGTACAGTTTTTTTTTCAACGGTGCAATTTCTGTGGAATGGCTTTGAACATACATGTGTATAACCAGGATGTGTATAGATGTGTATAACCAGGAAGAAAAATTCGCTTCAGTAAACCAATGCACTAAATGAGTCCCCTGTACAGCAAGTTTCTGAGTTCAAATATTTAGGAGTAACCATCAGAAGTAATTTATTTTGGAATCAACATAATGGCAATATTTCCGCTCCGCATTCCGTAAACTGTCTTTCTTGCTACAAAATTTAAAACCGCTCCTTCATATGTCGAACTGCGTGATAACTAATCAATATTCCAACCAAAGTTAGAATATTCATGCGTAATACGGGACCCGATAACACAGAAAAACGTCAATGAACTAGAAAGAATCCATAGTAAAACTGTAAGGTATATATAATATCAGTTTCGTCACACTTTCACATTCTGATTTATTTAGAGCTAATGGCATTTAACCCCTTGAGTCACGACGCAAGACATTTATGCTTGATTTTCCTTCCAACCTTCTTCAGAGACAAACAGCGCTAGACCCTACACAGTACCTGACACCCATATCATTAAGGAATACGAGACACCATCACTACGGAACCATAACAACTTATTTTTGCACGGACACATACATTTAAATTTTCGTTTTTTTCCACGAAGAGTGGAAGAATGGGACTTTCTAAAAGACTCTGTATAAAGATTCACTTTGGTTGTTTCGCTAACTGTGTATTGTTTAGGTGTGTAAACCTGTACTACTGTGTTGAATTCTTTCCTTTTTTTATATTTCTACCTGACTTCAGTGCGTGTATATGTACTTGTTACTTGCACCGTGCCCAAGAGCTTGGACCTGTGAAGGTCTGCAGTATGCAATAAATGAAATGAAATGAAATATGTCGGAAGCATACAATGTCAAGCACGTCCTAAAAGGAACCGTTGATTTTGCCTTCACTGCCCTAGCCTTGAAAAATCCACCCAGCATCAATGACATGAGGCCCGCTTGTCAGCGCTCTGACTAACTGCACACGAATCGCCTACAGGTAAATACGGGTCTCGCTTGTCCTCCGCGAGAGATCGCCGTCTACCTGCCTCCGTCGCTTTTCGGGGGGATTTCAAGTTCTGCCAGCGCTAAACACCACCGGTGAGGCAATATTGCTACGTTAAGGAACGACTGTTGCTTCTGTAGTAGACAGCGACCCATTTTCTATCTCGCCCATTACGCCTTCGCGTATGCCAGATCGTGCTCCCCGGCTGTTTTATCTAGCATTGCTCCCACTGGTAGCCCAGCCCTCATGGCGGCACAGATGAAACAAATGCTGACCGTCCAGAAAAAAATTAGCCCCATCTTCCCGAAGGGAGCGCTAAGTAGATGCGGAGCATCTCGGGGTTCTGTTGTGTTTCGTTGTGTTCCGCTCAGCGTCGCGTGCCCTTCGCTGTGCAGCTTTGTCTTCAGTGGACGTAGCGTTGCTGTTAGTTTGTGGGGTGGTGCTGACGCTTGCTTGCGCCAACCCACTAACTGACGGGACTGTTGCTTCCTTCACACTTAATCGGAAGAACAGAGTGAAGTGGATTCAACCGCAGCAAGCGCTGAACTGAACGCGTGCAGCGCGCTACCCGATTTGCATTCAAGCTTGAAGGAGAGGAGACGAGAGGAGGAGAGATGCGCAAGCGCCGAGCATGCGCCGCGAAAGCAGACGTGAGAACGCGGGGGAAGCGAAAGCGAAGTGCACGCAGCTGGTACGAGTGAAGAAGTGGTTGGAGTATCGCGCAGCTGTGGGAGAGAGGGATGGAGGAGAGCTGCGCATGCGCACTGTGATTGCGGACGCCGACGTGAGACATGCCCAGACTATCAAATGCTCCACATCTAAAAGCACAGCACAACATTCGACGTTACTTCCAACACACTCAAACGTACCTCTGTCGCTAGCATCGGATTGAAACAGACGGCTAAGAGATTCTACGCCGTCGTCCGTACCTAGTATGTTTGATGAATGAAAAATTATAGAACAAGTTTCTGACTTGCTGAAGCGCGATGCCATTGGCACCTAATCAAGTTTCTGTTCGTCGCCGGTTGTGGTAGTGCAGAAAAACGATGGTTTCATTCGGTTTTGTGTTCACTACTGTGGACTAACTAAGATGACTTCAAAGGATGTTTATCCGATGCCTCCCGTCAATGACGCGTTGGACAGTCTCTAAGGGGCATAATACTTCTCTAGTCTTGAATTACGCAGAGGATATTGTCCGATCCTGATGCACGAAGATGACAAAAACACTGCCTTTGCTACTCCAGACGGCCACTGCAAATTCAAAGTGATGCCCTTGGTATGTGTAATGCCCCAGCAACATTTGAGAGAATGATAGACATTTTGCAACGTGAGCTGAAATGGAAAAGCTGGCTTTGCTACCTGCACGGCGTAGTTGCTTTTTCCACTACGTTTGATAAACATCTGCAACGTCGAGACGAAGTGCTTAGGTGCCTCTCCAATGCAGGGCTGCAGCTGTATACAAAAAGTGTACTTTCGCCAGCAAGTCTATAAAAGTATTCGCACACGCCGTCAGCAAAGAAAGAATCCAACACGACCAAAAGATAATTTCTGGCGTTTTACATTTTCTGTGACCATTACAACAGAAAGACATCCGCAGCTTTTTCGGGCAAGCATCCTATTTTCGCCGCTTCGCACAAAATTTTGCGACAATTGCTTCTCCGCTGCACCACATTCTACGTCGTAGCTGCGATTTTGTTTGGAATAAGGAATGCGAAAAGGATTTGCAGTCCCTTAAAGACGCCGTAACATCGAGTCCAGTGCTTGGCCATTTGGATGACGCTGGGCCAACCCTTCTGTACACGGACACCAGGGGCCTAAGCATCCCCGCGGTCTTGCTACAGCATGACTATTACCAGAGGGAATGACTAGTCGCCTATGACAGCCGGTCCCTCACACGAGCAGGGCATAACTACACCACAACAGGGCAGGAGTGCCTCGTTGCTGTATTTGCTATTCAAAAGTTCCGCCACTAATGTGGCCGGCACTTCCCAGTCGTCACGGACAACCACGCCTTGTGCTGTTTGTCCACGCTCAAGAACCTTTCCGCACGCTTCGGTTGTTGGATTCTTCTTCTCCAGCAGTAAATATTTACCGTTGGTTCGGAAAGAAGCTCATAGACGCAAAGGATCTTCCACGCTGCCAGTTGCCCAAATAGTCCGCATCTGCCTCCCTTGCAAACCAAGCTGCTGTACAAGTAACACCCATTCTTTCTGCAATGGTGGATATTCCAGACAACCTGCCCGCAATAAAGGGAAGCGACACTTATTGTCGTACCATAAATGAGGGGATAGGCGACTGCGCCCCACCCGTCAATAGCCATCTACGTCGACAGCTAAAGAACTTCCGGCTTCTAGATGGAGATCATCCTTGCAGCCATCATCCTTAAAGCAGCAGCTGGTTCTACTTCCGCCGAACGTCCGCTTCCAACCACGGGAGGGCGGGAAATGTGAGCGCTTACCTGTGCACCTGTAAACTGCCCCAGACTGCCCATCCACTGTCTTCCCGTGTGGTCAACTTCTCATTCATACATCACCATTACAATCATCATTTGTACATAATCATGGTCACAAGTCGCTCCGTGGAGTCGCAATCTAGAAAGTAAACGACGGAACCGTTCGCTCTGCTGCCTCCCTGAGAGAAGCTTCCTGTCTCCTTACAATATCTATCAATCCACCTTTTATTACTAAATTGACGTTCGTACGTATCTATGAACATAGCGTATTCACAGATTCACCTATATTTGTAACGTATCATAACATTTGCGTTCTGTGACCTGTCGCCACCACTCGCCGTTGCTTTCTATGATCCTACCAAAAAAAGCAGAATTCCCAAAAGTAACAGTTTATTATATTACGTTTTCTGCAATTGCATTCATGAAATCTTTAAAATGTGTTGAATTAAAGCTCTATTTTAAGGGGTCCTGAAGCTTATAAGTCTTGTTTTCTTGTCACCACAAAATACCACGCTTCGTTCAATCGCCGGAGCATAAACTCTCTCGTCTCCCAGAAATGACCATAAAATTTTGACTGGAAATATTGCGCACCTATTTCCAATCACTATTACAATGACTGTCTAATATATTGTGATGAAGCAACGAAGGGGATGTATGTATAGATGGCAGTTATAATAATAGACGGGATAGTAACCACAGACAAGGCAGCCGCAATGTCCCAGGGTCTGCACACACACCGACATCAGCGAGCGTCTTCTTCTCCAGCATTTGGGTTCACTCATTGAGTTTCTCAATATCACCTAAAGCGGAAATTGTCGCTGCGATCGCACACCGACATGGAAATTGTGGGTAGTGTGCGAATCGGATTGGCAGCAAGTTGCATGTACAAAGGGCTATGAATTAGGCTTCTCGGCTCGGCAGTGCTTGTAAGTTCTGTTTTCGGTATGGTTTCCCGTTTTCGGGATGCCACTTTCTGGCATTCAAAGGCTATCACAGTTATGTCTAAATAACAGCGTGATTAGCACTTAACGCATGCGTTCGCGGTAGCAGCGAGTTTCTTAAAGGTGTTGTGCAACCAAATTTTAACTCTGTAAAAAGCCTGCTGTAGGCTTCCACTGCATGTAACGACCCTCAACACGAAGTGCTGGGTACAGCAAGCGCTTAATATATATGTTAATTCGCTTCTAAAAATTACCTAACTGCTGTTCTGGAAATCGGGACCCATCGCTAGCGCCACTAACCATGACGTCAGTGAATTGCCAGCATAGCAAAGTTTGTGTCGTCATACAACGTTAGCAACTCGAGTGACGTCAACGTGAACTCTAGTTACCACAGTTTGTTTGGTCGCTTGGTCGCATCGACACACTATGCCGATACGACGGCGACGATGACGCGACGCCGACGAGTCGCCAAACCATCGGCCAACTGCCGAATTGCCAGACCGCGTTGTCACACTACGCCGACGGCGACACAAACTCGTCGGCCGATTGAAATTCGCCGTAGTGTGACTGACTCGCCGACCGAAGACGCCAACAAAACCGGTCGCCTGACTGGTCACACCACGCGTCGTCGGGAATAGACCGAGAAGCGAAAACTGCGCCCCGACAACATTCGTGCCGCAATGAACGCGGATCTATTTTGTTAGTTTCTGGAGGGTAATCAACGCAGTAAGTTCCATGAAGCCCATACAACTCAACACGAGCGCTAATGCGATCCGTATTTTGGCGTTCGACGCTTCGCCCGTGCTCTTCGGCGACGCCGCTACCCCGGAATGCGTGTGCGATCGGCTCACCTGTAGAAATTATAACGTCAGTTTCGTGCACAAGAACAGTTACGTAGGGTAATTTGGGTAATAAGAGATCAGTATCGGCAAAGGTTTTTAAAGTAAAACGTAAAACCAAGGTACGGCAAGTACTATCCCTTCAGTGCAAAATCGCAGTCGCAGCCGGGCACACTTATTTTTGCGAGCGCATTCGCAGAAGAGCAGAGTTGATGGCGATAAGCTGTCGCGGGGGCTTTGCGGAACCTGGCTGCGCAAGCGCTATTTAGAAATTTGAGTTTACAAGCCAGGAGTTCTGTAAACTAGCTAGTAAACACCGACGTACGACTCCAAGGATTGGTTTCCATCTAATACACCGGCCATATCCCGGTTTGAAACCGTTTGTTCACTGGCTCAGTGGTCTCGCGCGTTGCGCCCACCCGGTCAACATTGCGGGTTTGATTCGCGGGGAGGGCAAATTTTTTTTAGCGTTTTTGTTTAACATTTTCATGGTTTGCGAATCCATGGTTTTCATTTGTCTGCATCCGAGGATCCAGACAAAGAACCTGTGGCGGAGCTATCGCGGCTTGACGTGATGAGTGGGCGTGGTTACTTCCGTGGTGAAGCACGTATGTGGGGGAGCAGACGCCGCAGTAAAGTCGCAACGTACCGCAGCGCCGCATGGTAGACACACGTGGCAGAGCCTTCTCGCAACACTGTGACGTCACTGCTTGAATCGGCACCCAGAAACAGAAACCGAATCCTGTTCACATGAATCGTGCGATAATAAATTTTTTACTTCGAATATGTGCATGTGAGAGCATGTATCATGATTTCTAAACGAATTATAAAACGTTTGCCACAAAGAATGCACAAGCAACAAATTTGGTGGCACAACACCTTTAAGTTGAAGGGGTGACCACATTCAGGGACGGCAAAAAGAGACGCCGAAAACGTAACTCAACAGGTACTACAGCAGAGTGCACTGGGTAACAGCGACAAGCGAAAAAAAAATATTACACTGCCGCCAATGTCCTCGTCGTCATCGCTCGTCGCTACAGTTCACTGTATCGCCGCTGCCGCTAGCTTGTGGGCTGCTTCTGGCCAGCAAAAAGCGAACGAGGGTCCCAGGGGCCTGTTATATACCGCATCATACCGCTTGCCGCCGCTGCCCACACTACAGCCACAAAATAAGCTACGCTAGCCCACACTATCCGTTTTCTGCACACATTCAGTTGCGATTTTCGCATTGCTCGTCGCTGCCGTTGCGTTTACTTACTCCTAGAAGCACGCACTGCCTTGGCCAGGAGCAATGAGGCAACATACATAGCTGCTCGACAAGCCAGTATTTATTTGCTATTTAACGCATTCATGAAAATTTATAATGCTTTCGCGCGTGCTTGAAGACTTACTTGCGATAACAAGCTCCTCCTGTAGGTTATTTATATCTGCCTGGACAAAGCAAATAAATACGACGTAATTGCATAATTCTTGCATCTCTATCTTGCATCTGCTTCGCCTGCCAAAACCCATAGCATTGACAGGAGGCAATAGCACTGTATTGACAGGAAGCAAGAACACAGTTTAGAACAACCTAAATATTTTTATCAGCCTAATATTACAAGAAACCGAAGAAACCTTACCCAGTTTGGAGTATGTAAAACTTAAAAATATATCTGGCAACACCCGCTGTATCTGGCAGCGTGAGCCATATGCAGGACTCTTGTTTTGTTTTTCTTTCTAACCTTAAAAATCAGTTTTTAATTTAAACACTGGAACACAGCCTTTTATACAAAGTAAAATTTGTTAACAGCGGCACTTTGGCAGCATTTAAAACAAAAACTTAATTTGCGAAGCCACAAAGTCGTTGCCGGCCATGCCACGCTGAACTTCCGGCCGAACTACACACTATGGCGGCACTCATGGAGGCGTAGAGCGCCTTCGCCGAATCACCTTGACGCTAGCGCCACATTCTACACTAGGTGAGTTAGTGAGAAACTCTATGAAGGGTCTGAAGTGTCTGACTTGCAACGCTACGTTGTGTACGGTGTTGACTGCAACGAAGACCATTCGGTGCTCCAGCGTGAGCTTTACTGCCGTACAAATGGTATCATAGCTGCGCGCTACATGGGAAAAAAGGTCTCCTGCCTCGTAACGCTGCAAGGACCTCCTATACCCCCCGCCTGCTTGTACTACTACGTGTGCATTTTGCGACCGCAACCCTACAAGCCTAGTGTTGTGTACTGTTACAAATGCTTTCGACCTGGCCACATGCACAAGTCTTGCTCTTTCTCAAGTCAGGATGAGGAAATGGCTGAGAGCAAGGTGTCTTACGAGTGTGGCCTTTGCAAAAGTAACGATCACCACATCACATCGCCTACGTGCCCGACCAAGCGGAAGGCTACCAAAACATTACGCCGCCGTCAAAACCACAGGCTCCAAGCAGTCAAAATGAACACATTTGCCGTACCGACAGCCAACCGTTTTTCGGCTCTTCAGTGGGATGAAGAAGACTGGCCAGACCTCCGTGATTTGTGTTCTGCACCTGAACAACCAGTATTGTACAGTGATGCTGCGCGCCGAGGGGGTCGTCGCCGCCAAAAGAATTCCGTGCAGCATACACCTATGCCAGAACCCGATGATGTCGACACGGCGGCTGTCGATGAGCAAATTGCTCAACTCTTAGCAGAAGTCACTACACTCCGGCGGCACCGAGAGTTACTTTTATGCCGGAAGCCACCTGACCAACGCGCAGACCTGTCCTCAACACCCGCACCAACGATGCGCCAGCCGCAGCCCTTTTTCGGATCGCAAAACTCCTCCGCTATTCCCGACAACTCGACTTCGTCGCTCTTGTGTTTTATGGTCAACCAGTTATCGCACTTGACATCAGTACTCCTACAGCGCTTGGATTCCTAATGACCCTGGCGACTCCACCTGTGTCCGGCGTCTTACAGTGGAACTGCAGGGGCCTGTCATCGAAGATTGGTGAGCTAAAGGCTCGTATACTCAACAACAAGCTGCACGTCTGGGATCTGCTTCTTCAGGAAACCAACGCTCTGCCTGCTATTTCGGGTTTCAGTGGTCATGTGTTCCCATCTATGGTCGATCGTCGTGTGCACGATGTGGCGCCTCCGGTAAAGGCGGCCGTGTATGTGGTGGCGTGTTACCCGCAAATTCAGCTCTCCCTTGAACGGTGGTGCAACTCGTATCAGGAGGTAGTGGCAGTTGCAGTTCAATTTACAAGGGCAAAAGTGGTTGTCGTTTCTTGCTACGTGAGGCCCGCAGGTGGCTCACCCTCACGCATTCACTTGGGCTGGCTATTGGCTATTCGTCAGCAATACCCAGGGTGCCCAATTTTGGTGTGTGGGGACTTTGATGCACCCCATTTAGAGTGGGGTTACCCCGTATCAAGTCCCCGTGGCAGGCGTGTGCGGGATACGTTTGCGGAGGCGTCCTTTGTGCTGCTCAACCAGCCCGGCGCAGCAACACGAGCAGTGCAGTATTCCCGCTGGGCGTCTTATGCACCGGACCTCAGTTGGTGGTTGGGGCAAGGCACTCCTCTATGGCACCTGGAGCCCGATTGCTGGGGGAGTGATCACCACCCAATCATCATAGGACTACACCCGTCGCGGGCCCGCCGGCTGCGTCGCAAGTGCTGCGTCGTGAGTTGGGACAGTTTCCGATCTAGGCTGGCTGCCCCGTCTGTGGAGGCGTCAACAGACCTTGTCGACAGGATACGAAGTGCGCTCGTTGGTGCCACTACTACCACGTGGGTGGACGTCAATCGGCCTGCGCCAGACATCGGCCTCCTTAATCTGTGGGCTGCTCGCAGGCAAGCAGATCTTGCAGCATCTCGTGACCCTGCTTCTCCAAACGCCCGTGCGCGCTTGCAGGTCCTTACAGCGAAGGCACGCCGATACAAAAATTTCCCCGCATTTCCCCGAGGGGGAGAATGTGAAAGTGCGAATGCACGGTTGTCGGCCCGCTTGCGGCGCTTGCGCTCGGCCGCCGCAGCCCACCGCCTCGCCGCCTTCTCTTCCATCTCTTCCATCGGGTTTGTAGTATCACGTGTACACCACGCAGTTATCAAGCCGCTATAACGCCGCTGAGTCGCCAACGCACGCGGCTGACGACGTAGTTTGAATGCGTTAAAGATATAAGGCGCGTTACTCACACTGATATCAGCGTGGCTTCCGTGGCTTAGTCGGTAGCGCGTCGCGCTGCGGCCGCACAGTCCTCGGAACGAAACCTGGCGCCGGATGCTGTTTCTTTTTTAAATATAGAGGAGCACTGCGGACGCCGCCGACGCCGCCGCCGCCGCCGGCGGTGGATGGTTTGGGGTCGCTTATAAAGTGCATTCGCACTTAAAAAAGACCTATCCGTCGCCAATGGCATACTTGGTGTGAGGGGTTTCCTCGAAGACCTCAAATGCCTCTCTATGGCGAACATTCCGGGCGATGGAACGTGGACGGCGCCCTCCGGATCCGGCTGCCCATGCTTGCTTTGCGGCTAGGCTAGGTCCCGAAGATTTTGCTAAGGAAGCGGCCAGGGCGTTTTTTTTCCATTCTATGATGCGACACCTGTCCGAAATTTATTGCCTTCCCCTCGATTCCTCCCTGCACATGTGGACAAGCCTCCATTGTCTTCTGACATCGAAGGTATTGCTACGGCTTTTACGATGGCAGAATTGCTTGCGGCAATATACTGTTCTAAGCGGAAAACTGCGCCTGGTCCGGACTCTATTCCTTACGAAGCCTTCAAGAATTTGAACAGTGATGTGCTCGCTCAGCTCCTCGATTCCATCAACGAGGTATGGCTTAGTGGAGTCGTCCCTGGCAGCTGGAAAGCAGCGCACGTCGTTCCCATACGAAAAGCCGGCAAGCCAGCGATGGTGCTAGAAAATCTGCGGCCAATATCACTTACGGTGACGGTTTGCAAGCTTGCATAGAAAATGCTAGCCACTCGCTTGTCGTGGTGGCTTGAACAGCATTGGTATTACCACCCCGCGCAAATCGGCTTTCGCCCATCACTTGGCATGGAGGACGGGCTTAGCGTTTTGGCAACATCAACACTGTCGTCAACCCGCAGCCATGCTGTTCGGACCATCCTAGCAATGGACATCCAAAAAGCGTATGATAACATCAGTCACGCTGCTATCCTGGACTCAATTGATATGCTCCACCTTCCCATCCGGGTACGGCAGTTCGTCCAGTCATTCCTTCAAGACAGGACATTTGCCATACGCCTTCACGGACAAGCTGTTGTGTCCTTCGTTCCTGTACGTGGTGTGCCCCAAGGATTGGTATTGGCTCCGACCTTGTTTAATATGGCCTTGATACAACTGGCATGGCGCCTTCATGATGTACCGGCTGTTAAATTTCTCCTTTACGCCGATGACATCACCGTGTGGAGCACTCACCATGACCTGGAAACTCACGCGAGTTCGTTGCAGTCAGCCCTGGATGTCACCGCAGCCTTCGCCTCTTCGGTGGGCATTCAGCTATCAACGAGTAAAACCACATACACATCCGTTGCCAACCACTGGTGCCGCCGAAAGCTTGCTGCTTGTCCCATCCGCCTTCATCTGTCTGGGCAACCACTGCAGGAGAGCCCAGCAATCAAAGTCCTGGGATTGCTGATACACCAGTCAGGAACGGCGACAGCTTGGCTTGCTCAGGCTGAACACCAAGCTGCTGCAACGCTGTCACTAGTACGCCGTATTGCTACCAAAGCTGGTGGAGCCAGCTCAGACGTGGCGCGACAAATAGTGAGAGCAGTTTTACAACCGCGCTTGGTGTACTCTTATCAGTTCCAGCATTTAACGGAAACCCAGTGGGATCGACTGGAAGCGATTAACAGAGAGGCTATGAAAGCAATTACTGCGCTTCGACGCATCACCCCTATAGTTGCTCTCCAGGAACAAGCCGAACTGAACACGTTGGATGAAATTGTTCATCAACGTCGCGAAGCTCGGAAATTGAAGAATGCACTGTGTGATTCGGCGCGAGCATTAATAACTTACGCTGTCTCTCATACGCTACCAGCCCTACCGCAGCGAGTACTTCCCCCGTGGCAGTTCGTGCAATTGAGTGGCAACAAACCAACTGACCTTCGTCGTCCAGATTCCAACATTTCGGCGTCTGCCCTCAAACAACGCATCGCCGACACGGATAGCCTCCTTCAACCCGGCTCTATCATATCATATACTGACGCCAGTATACAAGAGACTGTGATTGCCACTGCCATTCATTGCACTAGCCATCCAGCCCTCAGCAAGACGTCCAGATTTAAGGTCCCGGAACCTTCATCATCGTTCTGTCCAGAACTTGTAGCCATTAGAGAGGCTCTGATTGCTGTAAGGGGAATCACTTTGCAGCCCGGGGCGCGCATCGTAGTTCGCACCGATGCACTACAAGCCGTCCGCCTACTACGGTTAGTTAGTCGTAGCCCTGTGCTGGCTCAGAGTATTGATCAACTTGCGGCAGGAATCGGTCACAAGATCCTGATTGAATGGGTTCCACGTGACCTACTCACAGAACACTGCAAAGCAGACGTAGCAGCCCGACTGGCAGCATCCGTTCCATCTCCGACTTCCTCGTTAGAGCTGGTTGAAGCCACTCTCCTGGTGACGAGAAAAGAACACCTCCGGCGCCGCACACGTGCTCTCATTCCACCGTGTGCTGCCACCCTCCCCCCGGGTCTTACCCGTGCAGAGGAGGTTGCGCTCAGGAGGATTCGGGTGGGGGTGGCCTTAACTCCCGCCCTGACCCGCCACTGGCCTCAATACCGAGGCTCCTTTACAAACCCTGGTTGCCCAGTGTGCCACCGCTGCGACGCGATTGCCGACCTCACCACTTTCTGTGGTCCTGCCTCGCCTTGAGGCCGACGAGACTGCGGCACCTTGCGGCGACGGGCCTCCGCGTAGACGACACCTCCGCATACGCCGCGTGGATACAAGGGCGCCATCATCGTTCACTTCTTGACTTAATCCGCGAAGCGAACATTTTTATCTTCATCTAATCATCATCACCTCATAATCCCATATATATGCCGTGTGGCAAAATAAACGTTCTTTAAAAAAAAAACTCTATGGGTTTACTTATCCCAGAGGGCGCATACCCGCAGAGGGGGTAATGGCCACTGGTTCCGTTTATGGTAAGGAGCCAAGGGACCGAGCCCGTGACATGACCCCTGGCGGTAGAAGCAACGTCCCGGTGCTTAAGACGGTAGAAGGTGAGGGCTGAACCTAATCCCGGAGGAAGAAGTAGGGCTTCAGGGGGGACACTTGCACAATTTGAGACGCTGGTTGCACAGTTGACGGCGGGGTGTGACTGGAACTTTGTACGTCACAGGAGTAACCAAGCGAATGATGCGGTAGGGGCCTGTGAAGCGGGATAGGAGTTTTTCGCATAGCCGCACGTGGCGTGAAGGCGTGCAAAATAGGACCAGGGAGCCAGGTGGGAACCACACGTTACGGTGGGTCTCTTCGTAGCGGCGCTTTTGACTTGCCTGTGACGCCGTAATCATGGCGCGGGCGATCTGGCGGGCCACATCAACCTGGGCAATGAGATCACGTTTATACTCTGTTCGTGGCGTGGTCCAGTCAGGCAACATGGTGTCCAATGGCAGGGCAGGGTCAAGGCCGAAAAGGAGGAAGAAAGGAGAGAAGCCGACAGTGTCAAGGAGCGACGAATTGAAGGCGAAAGTAACGTAAGGCAGAGCAACGTCCTTGTCAGGGTGTTCTGTGGACACGTTCATAGCGAGCATATCCGCGAGCGTCCCGCTAAATCGTTCAGCGACTCCATTGGTCTGCCGATGATAGACCGAGGTGAGGTTATGCTTAATGCGGCAGGACCACAGAAGATCGTTGACGACCTGAGATAAGAAGCAGAGACCACGGTCCGTGATCAGCTCATGAGGAGCACTGGAATTCAGAATGACAGCGTGTAATAGAAAATAGGCGACGTCCGTGGCAAAGCTGGGAGAAAGGGCACGTGTGATGGCGTAACACGTGGTTATTTCGTCGCAACGACAATCCACCTGTTACCAGAGCGGGATAAGGAGAAAGGACCAAGAGGGTCATACCCAATTCGGAAGAATGGTTCAGAATAAACATCAATTGGTTGATGAGTGCCTGCTGGAAGTGACCGGGGCGTCTTGCGGCGTTGGCAAAGGTCACAAGGCGTGACGTACCTTCGCACAGACCGGTAAAGGCCGTGCCAGTAAAAGCGTCGCCGCACACGGTCGTAGGTTCGAGTGACACCAAGATGACCAACAGTAGGCACGTCATGAAGCTGATGAAGTATGTAGTGACGGTGATGCTGAGGTATGGCGAGAAGGTCGTCAGAGTCATCCGCCCTGAAGTTGCGCCGAAACAGGACTCCATTACACAGTGTAAAGGCGTGCAGAGATGGGTCGGACGGCCCTGAGTTAAGACTGTCTATAACCTTCCAAAGCAAGGGGTCGCGTCGTTGGTGGGCGGCTATGTCGTGCACGTCAGACAGGGCAAATACGCATGGGTCATCATCTTTCCACGTTTGATCATGCGGATCAACAAGATTGCGAGACGAGTAGTCGGCGTCTCGGTGCATGCGACCAGACATGAACCCCACCGAATAGTCATACTCCTGGAGTATTAACGCCCAGCGTCCGAGTCATCCCGACGGATCTTTCAGAGAAGAAAGAAGACAATATGGTCGGTAATAACCGCAAATATGGACGGATCTTGCTGACTGCCAAGACGAGTGCGAGGCATTCACGTTCCGTTATGGAATAGTTACGTTCAGCGGGGGACAGAAGTCGGCTGGCGTAGGCTATCACCCTGTCATGACCAGTCGGTTTCTGAAACAGTACTGCCCTATCCCGTGGCCACTCGCGTACGTGCGAACGTTTGTGGGAGCCAACGGATATTATTCGGCCAAAACTGGGCAACGAGTCAGGCGGTCAACGACAGCGGCAAACACTGCGCTTTGTGCGGTGCCCCAGGAGAATGAGGTACCGGTCTTAAGCAGATCTGCCAATCGCCGGGCGATAGCGAAATTTTCCATGAATCGACGAAAGTAGGAGCATAGTCCCACAAAGCTGCGAACATCCTTTGGTGAACGCGCGATTGGAAATTCTTGAACGGAGCGTACCTTATCGGGATCAGCTGGGACACCGGCAGCATCGAATACGTGGCCATGGATCTTGAGTTGCGGGCCACTGAAACGGCATTTTGAGAAATTGAGCTGGAGACCGACGCGATGGAAAACTTCTAGGATATCTGCAAGACGATGGAGTTGACTTTCTAATGTCGGGGAAAAACAATGACGTCGTCCAAGTAGCAAATGCAGGTAAACCACTCGAAGCCACGTAAGAGGACGTCGATCATTCTTTCGAAGGTAGCCGGCGCATTGCACAGACCAAAGAGCATGACCTTGAATTGGTACAGCCCGTCGGGCGTCACAAATACGGTCTTTTCGCGGTCCTGGACATCAACAGCCATTTGCCAATACCCAGACCGAAGGTCAATAGAAGAAAAGTACGATGCACCATTCAGGAAATCAAGGGATTCATTAACCCGAGGAGGCGGATAAATGTACTTTTTGGTGACTTTGTTCAAGTGCCGTTAGTCAATGCAGAAGCGCCGCGACCCATCTTTCTTATTTACCAAAACGACTGGTGACGCCCATGGTCTGGAAGAAGGCTCAATTACATTGTTTTTCACCATTTCCTCTACTTCATCTTGAATGATTTTGCGTTTGCCGTGCGATACCCAGTATGGTCGCCGATGCTGGGGGCACGTATCCGTGGAGTTGATGCGCTGCGATATCCTCGATGTCTGTCTCAAAGGCGATCGTCGAAATCAAAAATGTCTCTTTACGACGAAAGCATGTGCTGCAACTCTCAAGCTTGCGGCGAAAGAGGGTCCGACGCTATCATTTTTGCGATGTCACCAGGGGTGGGCCCACGATCCTTAGAATCATTCGGTGCAACCATGCAGGCGTCACTGGACACGGCAGTAATTTGGCATCGCGTCCCGGAGAAAAAGCGTGGCCAGCGACATCCGCTCGGGGAGAACTTGGGGTAAAGAACCGAAATTAGGGAGAGGCAGGTGATTTGGTTTTTGGCGAGGGTGACGACAGTGTAAGAAAGAGCCACCTGGTGTCGGAGGAGCACGTCGGTAATTGGGGAAACGACGTAGTCGACGTCCGTAACTGCTCGGCACGGTGACAAACTGACGTTGGACATTGTAGTGGGAAGCAAGCGGACATATTCTGTGGAGCCGAGGCGGTTGAGGAGCTTGGTTTTGGCAACAGGACCGGTCGGCAGGTCAAGACGTAGAATACCCATGGCACAGTCAATGAGCGGGGCGTTGTCGGTTGGTAAGTCAAGCCCGAGAATGATGTCGTGGGGGCATGCATCGAATACTGTGAACACGACAGGGATGTGATGGTCACCAACACCAACCCGAGCAGTGCACAGTCCTTCTACGGTGGGCGTACGGCCGTCAGCCACTCTGACGAGAGGAAATGGGGCAGGCATCATGATCTTACGAAGGCGGCGGCGAAGGCTGGAACTCATTACGGTGATGCTGGCAGCGGTATCTATTAGAGCGCTCACACGAACACCAGAAACATCAACGTCAAGCAAATAGCGTCTCGTCGTCTTTGTAAACAGAGGATTTTCAAGCCGAGTAGGATACGAAGCATCTCCTCCGGGAGCTGCATTGGCTAGTTTCCCGGAGAGGTGCTTGTGTAAGAAGTCTGCGGCTAAGGGCGGCGAGGCGGCGGCGAACGAGATTGGTTACGTTGTGCTGACGGGGAGCAGCCAGAGCTGTAGCTGTGACAGCTGCCGGGAACATACTGGGGTTGAGTACCAGGGCGGAATTGAATAGGCCGATCGTTAGAAGAGTAGGTGGTGGACGAAAACCGGAAGTGTGCAGAAGACGTCTAGCGTTGTCGGCAATAACGGGCGCGTGACCAACGCGAGAGCACTCAAAGCAGATAGGCCGGTCGTCAGGGGTTCTCCATTGTGCAGGGTTCCGGCGGCGGTAACGAGGTTGGGCGTCATAACCCCGTGGGAAGCTATTTCAGGCAAATGTTAGACGGAAGGTTCTGGTGGACCTCTGGACAAGCCGTAGAGCACACAGGGTGGATGCGAAGGTTGGAGACTTCCTCACGCACCACGGCATCTATAAATTGTATAGTCGGCAGGCTATGGTCGTGCCCATGGTGGTATACAGGAGCCGGGGCCATGGCCTCGATGTTGCGGCGCATGATCTTGGTCAACGTGTGAGAATGTGGCATCGGGCCTGGAGCTGTCGGTAAACTGGGACGCGCTGTCAGATCCCCACACGATGAGGTTGCTGTGGTGTGAGGCAGCCGGCTGAACTGCTGCGCTATTCGGCGGCATTTCGCCTGTTCAAATAGGCGACATTACTTCAGCACAGAGTCAACTGTGGCACACTCTTTACACATGAGCAGATTGAAGGCATCATCTGCTATGCCCTTAAGGACATGCCCAATCTTGTCGTACTCCGGCATCTTCGGATCCACTTTGGCGCAAAATTACAAACACAAACGGGATAGTAACGATAGACAAGGCAACCACGATGTCCCAGGGACTGCACGCACACCGACATCAGCGAGCATCTTCTTCTTCTCCAGCATATTTGTTCACTTATCCCATAGGGTGCATACCCGCAGAGCGGTGGCTGGCCACTGGTTCCGTTTATGGTAAGGAGCCAAGGCACCGTGCCTGTGACAATAACGTAACCATCATCGTAGAGAACCCGTATGTAAGGGTGCTACGAAAACCCGTTGTCATGACGACCCAAAATAAAGGGCTTCATTCTACTGCCTATCGCAGCTCCTCCCTCTCACTTCTCCCCCCGCATCGAATTACCACTGCTTGCTTTACGTACCTATTCGGTATCACTTTTTGCCACTGCGTTTCAATGTACTTACCACGTTTGGTAGCACATAAACATTTATAGAGCAGCTTGGTTAAGCCTTCTAGCTAACAGGTGTGCTCATTTTGCCACAATATCCAGTACTTTGTTTTACTCCTTGTCGCAGACGGTGCTTCTGAAACTTCCTTTGCTGCAAGGGATAATATACTAACGACGTGCGGAAGGACAACCATGCTTAAACAGACGTTGTTGTTACCCTACTAGGAAAACGACTTATTTTACAACAATTGCGAGTGGATCGTTCTACACTGTGCACCCACCCATTCTCGTCACCCTTCTTTCCTTTTAGGTATGATATTTCCACTGG
Organism: Haemaphysalis longicornis; assembly: GCF_048455015.1. Lineage (NCBI taxonomy): Eukaryota > Metazoa > Arthropoda > Arachnida > Ixodida > Ixodidae > Haemaphysalis > Haemaphysalis longicornis. The sequence goes on from NW_027526214.1 coordinate 99,183,530, forward strand.
TACCTATGCGTTCGATTTTTGTACCACTTAAGGATTAGCATGTTTTGCATACATTTACGATGTATGGTATCAACCCTTAGTCATAGCGCAGTGGGTAGGCCTACAATTTAAAACCATTGTCATCTCGCCACTATGGCCAGTGTCTAGTTGTATCAGCTACAAAAGCCACTTCTCGCCCCGTTTCTTATCCCACAAATGACCCTAGAATATCCACTGGGTAAATTTGCATAGGTATTTTACCACATTTTGTAGAAGAAAAAATCATTGAGACCTGTGATAAGGTCTTCTGTTGTCGTGTCACCACAATACCCAGTCTATTGTGCTAACACCTATCCCAACGAATCTTGTGGGTTTTCTACCTTTCAAATGATCATACAATTTCCGCTGGTGCTTATGCGCACCAATTTTTTATTACTCTTTAGATGAGCTCAACGCACGGATTCAGAATGCGTAAATGAACAACTATATTCCTAATGAACCTTCGGCTAAGCCTTATGAACAAAACGCCATTTCGTGTAAAAAATCGCCCTTGCGTTCTTCTAGGGAGTGATCCAGAAAGCGATCTGAGGGAGCGATCTAGGGAGCGATCTGAGGCTGCGAAGCTAACGTGGTTTCGCCGCTAAAAATCACCCTGCCTTGTCACAGGTTCAACACTGGCTGGCTGCTCCTTCCTGCTGCTCTTTCACCGCCCCCTGCGCACTCGCCTGGAAATCTGCAACCAGCCGCTTCCCCCCTCCCCCTGGATGCCCTCACCGCATTCCTAATCTGCCCGCTGTCACTGCAATCGCATCAAGCTACTGGGCATTTAAAAGCGACGTAGTCTGCGTGCTGGCCGCAATCTAGGGAGCGATCTGAGGCTGCGAAGCTGGCGTGGTTTCGCCGCTAAAAATCACCCTTACATGTCACAGGTAAAGACCAATTCCTTTGTTTATTGCCTTGTTAGTCACTTGCTAACGCTGCCTCGGATCGCACTTGGTGTTATGGCGCCGACTGTTGCCTCCTTAGCTAAAGATTTTGAAGAGTTTAAGAATCCTATGGAAAAACAACTCTGTTGCCTTACTCATGAGTTGAATGCTTTGAAAGCTGTCACTGTGTGCGATCCTGCTGATTTGAAAAAGCTACAAGGTGATTTTTCTACACTCGAAAAACCAGTTGAATTCATGAGTGACGCACTTGATGCAGCTAAAGCCGAAAATTCGAGCCTGGTTGGGAAGAACCATGAAGCAATCGCAAAAAATGAAGCTCTCCAACGCAAGGTTGCTCAACTCGAGCAGTACTCACGCGTGAACAACCTTGAAATCAGAGGTGTTCAAGTTACTAAAGATGAGGATTGCCACGGGATATTAGACCTGCTCGGCAAGGAGATCGAGTGCCCGCTGAGGAAAGAAGACATTGACCCTGCCCATAGAGTACCAACCCGAATAGCGAATGAAATAAATATAGTTGTTAGATTCTGCTCCCGTGACAAGCGATCAGATTTTCTCGCCAAAGCCCGGAAGACCCGCTCAACTACAACTTGTCTCGGATTCCCTGTAGCACCGCAGAAGCCAGTTTACGTCAATGAGCATCTAACGGTGGATAACAAGCTTCTTTTTTCTAAGGCACTTGCTCTACAAAGGCAGTATAACTGCCTTTATCTGTGGACCGAAAATGACGTCATCAAGGCAAGGAAATCTACCGTGGGCAGTGTCTTTTGCATCATTCGCGAAAATGACCTGAATGTCTTTTCGTCATAATCCTTAATCAGTCAACTCTGTTGCCTCCTTCATGTCTTATCTTAGCCATAAAGAAGCTGAATCTAATTTACCTTCCGCTAACGAATTTTCGGCTGTCCACTTTATTGCTCGCAGCTAACGTAAAAACTTCGAAGATATCGCAGCTTTTCTTCAATCCTTAGATCATTCATTCTCGGCAGTTAGCTTCTCTGAAACGTGGCTCAGCCCGGCTGATAAGAATTGGTATGACATCCCAGGGTACTGTTGCGAATACGGTACCTGACTGACGGCCCTTTTGGTGGCTCCGCTGTTTATGTACGTAATGATATTAGTTACCGTAGATGTCAAGATCTATAGTTCAAGAGGACTGTGATTTGGGCGAGTTGGTGAATGTTCATGATTGACAATCCAGCGCGCGAAAACACGGCACAAAAAAGAACAAGAGTTAGACAGGACAGCGCTGCACTCACAACTGATTTATTTTGAAGAAAACATTGGTCATATATACAGATCAGTCTCCCACGTGGCGGTAAATTATTGCACCCGATAACCACAAACAAAAAATGCAATCATTAATCGGTTTGCGCATGTGTAGTCTTTGGTTTACTTGGTCATGCAAAGGCGTCACTCAGATACGCGTATTTCCGGTCATGCAGCACTATTGAGGGCATACTTATACAACGGTCAGCAGCTCGTCTGATTTGAAAGGGAAACACGGGAAATTATCGAGGCCTTTCAAATCAGACGAGCTGCTGACCGTTGTATAAGTATGCCCTCAATAGTGCTGCATGACCGGGAATACGCGTATCTGAGTGACGCCTTTGCATGACCAAGTAAACCAAAGACTACACATGCGCAAACCGATTAATGATTGCATTTTTTGTTTGTGGTTGTCCGGTGCAATAATTTACCGCCACGTGGGAGACTGATCTGTATATATGACCAATGTTTTCTTCAAAATAAATCAGTTGTGAGTGCAGCGCTGTCCTGTCTAACTCTCGTTCTTTTTTGTGCCGTGTTTTCGCGCGCTGGATTGTCAATCATGAGTCAAGATCTAACCATTATTGTCGCTAATTGCGAATGCGTATGGGTTGAACTTGATTCCATCTATTCATCTCGTAATGATAAGAAAACTTTTGTGGGGTGTATTTATCGGTCCCCTTCTTCTGACGTTTTACAATTCTGCGGTGCTTTCTCTATCATTATTGATAAATTATCGTTCGAAAAAAAGGCGTAGTCATTTTAGGTGATTTAAACGCCAACCTTCTTGATTGTAGTAGTTCTAGCACTTTGGAATACATAATCTCTTTTTGTAGTTAGGACTACAGTCATTGCTTTCTGTTCCCACCCGCTGTCCTAGTCACGGCTCCCATACGTTACTGGACCACATTTTTTAAAATTTGGCAATTTCCCCTACTTTTGGTGTAATTCAAACGTCCCTTACATATCATTACCCGATATTTCTGTTTTTCAAGCTGTCAAATCATTCCGTATCAAGCCAAAAATCCAAACCCGTTTTTTCGAAGGAAACATTCATTGACATTATTTCTAGTAGGGACTGGTCTCGGATTCTTAGTTTATCTAACCGTGCAGACGCTCTGGATGAGTAATCGAACGTTGTGATTGCGGCAGGTAATGAAAGTACTACCCTTTGTTCTTCTGAAAGAAAATATAGTTTTTCCTGTTCCCCTTGGCTTACTGATTCTCTCTTGTGCTCATTACGTAAAAAAGACAATCTGTATAAGAAATCTTAACGCCAACCTTTCAATTAAACACTAAATAATTGACACAGATTATATTGTAATATACTTTCTTCAGTTCTAAAAAAAGCAAAACGCAGCTATTTTGAAAAACAAATTCAACAGGCTAACAACAACACGAAAAAAAAGTGGCAGCTGCTCAGTGATTTTCTGAACGCAGGAAACCGTCCAAATAACGTATTGTCCTTGTATTATAACAACTCTGGTATTACAGACTCTGCTGACATCTCGAATGCTTTTAGTGACCATTTTCCCAAATTTTCCTTAAACACTGACCCATCTCATGGTATACTGCGTTATGAGAGATTCGCACAATCGTTCTTTCTTCGTCCAACCTGCGCCAGAGACATTGAATCGATCATTTCCCCGTTAAAACCTACAGGTCCAGGCCTTCATAGCATTTATTGCAAGCATATTAATTTGGTTAGCGCGATTTTTTCGCTCGTCCTCAGTCATATTTTTAACCTGGTCTTTAAAACTTCCATTTTTCCTTCGCAATTACGGATTACTAAGGTTATCCCTATATTTAAAAAAAAGGTGACCCTTTACTCCCCAAAAATTACAGACCAAATGCAATTCTACCGTTTTTTGATAAAAGTTTAGAAACAAATATTGATGTTCGACTGACGAATTATTTTAACAAATTTATTATCTTGTCCTCTCGACAATTTGGCTTCAGGCAAGGACTGTCGACTGACCTTGACATCGCTTGCTTCACTGATATGGTAAAGTCTGTGGTCGATCGCGGTGACATAGCTGTGGCTGTTTTCATAGACTTCAGCAAAGCCTTCGACACCATTGATCATAACATTTTGTTCTTGAAATTAGAATCTAATGGTATTTCGGGACCCCTTTTATCACTCCCATAGAGTTTCTTGAGTAATAGATCCCAAGTTGTATATGTCAATGACTCCAATTCTGACCCTTTTATTTTTAATAAAGGTGTACCCCAGGGCTCAATCTTAGGCCCCTTGTTATTCTTAGTTTTTAATAATGATCTCCCTTCTTGCCTTCATCACCCCCGTTGCTTTCTTTATACAGATGATACCACTATTGTGTCATCCCATCGTAATCAGCATACTTTGACGTGCAATTTGCCGAATGACCTGTTAGCCATCCAACAATGGTGCTTTTGTAACCGGCTCGTTATTAATGTTAAGAAAACGTTTTTGTTCCATTTCACTCCCCTCAAAAACACCTACTTCCCGTCCCTAATTTATACATCAATGCAGATTTGATTCCGTCTACTCATCACGTGCGTTTTCTTGGAATTATTGTGGATAGCCATCTCAAATTTCATTACCATGTAAATTCAATTTGTAGAAAGGTTTCATATCGAATACGTGCCCTTATCAGGGCTCGATCCTACTTTGGTATAAAACATTAGTAACTATGTATTATGCGTTTATTCATAGCCATTTGAATTGTTGTATATCGTCTTGGGGCAGCGCATATTGTAATCATCTCTGGCCTGTTCAAAAACTCCAAAAAGAAGCTTTAGGAACTATTACTTTTTCTTCCCGTCTATCTTCTTGTATTCCTCTGTTCATTGAACTTGCGATTTTGCTCCTTACCTGTCTTTACCAGCTAAATATTGGCACTTTGTTCTTCAAAGTATTGCGTTGTGGACTCCTCATATCTACTTTCACTACTAGCACTATCTCTAACCCAAACTCTACTCGGTTCTCCTCTCGCAACATCTTTCTATTTCCCAAAGTAAGAACTAACTTCGGTAAACAAACTATTCAGTTCTCTTGCTTGCACTTGTGGAATACCCTAAACCTGGACATACCCTTAAAAAAACTGAAACTCTACCTATTGTCTTCATTACAGTGATGTGACGCATCTCATTGTAGTTTTCTTTCTATTGTCAAAGCTGATTTTTTGAATATTTGTTCAGTACTCTTTTCTGTTAGGTTTACCAGTGTTGTCATTGTAATTTTATAGTCATTTTGTTAATTTTTATAGGAGGTCCCGCTTGCGGTTTTCGTAACCATGGGACCTCCTCCTGTATATGCTGTGTACCCATATAATGTTTGTTTAATTAACGTATTTTCAATTCAAATTCAAATTCAATTCAAATGGGCTCTCGCACCCACTTTTGTTTGCTTACCTTCCCCCAGGATGCATTATATAGTTGTCACTGGTGACTTTACATTCCTACTAATTCTCAATATTTGAACAAGCGATTTAATTATGCTTATGACCAATGGAAGCACCATAACATTTATAGGGGACCTATGGCTAAGGCTACAAAGTAAAACTCCGTTTCGTGTCTGCACCATTGCCCATGCTTCATTCTATTTCATATTGTTACGTGGAGGCATAGCAAATGACAGAAACAATGGTTTAATGCGAAGCAATATATTTACATGATGTCGTCCAGGACAGGGCGAAGCAAAAGCCACGCGACGCGCACACAACTTCGTCATCTTCGTCTTCCACTCATGACAATATTGCGCCACTTCTCGTCACTATTCTTCTCCCCCAGCGTATTGGGTAATTTTCTGTGATAACTTTGCAGACCTATTTCTTTTTACTTTTGCAATTGAGTATCTCAGGTACTTAGGTGTCAAAAGAGAACCACATTCCTAGATTACTTCCTTCTAAGCCTACTAAGGAAATTCCGTTGGCGTGTTGCCACAATCGCCCGTCATTCGTTTTTCCACTAATCGTAGCCGCGTCTCATCACGGTTCTTTCCCCACAAGCGGTCATACCAATCCTACTGGTAATTTTGCTTACATATTTTGTCACTCTTTCTGTTACCCTGTCACATGTAAATACATGTGGTAGCATATCCATTGCAATATAAGACTTCTGGCTAAGCCGACTAAGGAAAACCTGCTGTCGTGTCTTCGAAATTGCCAGTGCCCAATTTTACCACCAATCGCACCATTTCATGGTGACTCTTCTTCCCCAAGTGGGGTGCTTGAGTAGAGACAACTCTGACTGTGCCTGCTAAACAACGATTTTTAATCCCCGCGATGCGGGACTTGCGCCGTCCAAGGGTTTAGAGTTGGTACACGCCGCGCCAATGCTTCCCATTGCCAGATTGCCTTGTGTGTGCTTTTCGAGCCTACCCTAAACTTGCTTTACGGCCTAGAAATGAGTGTTTTTATCCTTAGGGCCTGCAGCATTCTGGAGCTTCGTCGTATAAGTCCTAGACTGAGCTTCGTTTGGAAACCAGGCACAGTCTCAGGATATGTGCCACTGGTCGGCCAGAGCTACAGCGCACAGTTGACACACACTCATCGAATAAAGTTCTGGATGGAACATCTTTAGGTTTGCAGGATCAAGAATGGAACCTCTCTTGAGCTACCGTTGTGGCCCAGCCTGCTCTCGGCTTAGGCCCCAGTGGGGTGCTGTCATGACCCATCGAGACAGGCGGTAGGCCTTGGTGATCTCGTTGTTGCTCATGAGGCGATCTTTGTTCCCCATCACCACGGACGGTCCGCCTCGATGGAGTGCAGGGTAAGGGTTTGCGCCTCAGAGTTTGCCGGCTCAATGTGGTTGGATGCAGTTGCGAATTTGCCCGTGTGCGCCGGAAACCCTTTATACCATCTAATCTCTCATGAAGCCTGGCATGGCCGATTGTGGCGGCCACCTTTTCACAAACGTCACCTTGAGCGTATTGCAGACAGCCATTCTCTCGTCCTACAGCACGGTGTGGCAATCAGCCGCAGAGAAGGCCATGGCGATGGCGACATCCTTGGCGTCGATGGTGTCGGTGCACCTTACCCTCTCAGTCATTATCTAGGTTACAAAGGAAGCCGTAAGAGCGACTGTGATGTAGCCTTCATTCTGGTTCTCGGCCGCGCGTACGTAATTCATAACGTACACTCAGCATACCCCCAGAGAAAATACTATAATTCTGTCATCACACCTCACAATTCCTCGTCAAGCTGACACCACCGCCAAGTGGCGCCGACGATTCCTATCCGGTGCCCAAGAAGATGATCATCTTTTGAGCTATTGGTGGCGTGGTACTCACATATGTTTTTCTAGCTACCCTCGTTGACACCGTGCAAAAGCAAGTGGGACTATCTCAACATGACCGTGATCTAATTCGATTGTGGGGGGCAAATTTTCTTATTGCTAGCACCAGCTACGAATGAGGAGCACAGAATTGTGCAAAGCTAAACGCACTAACCTTGATTTGCAAGCAATACCTGTTGCCCACTCGTGTACCTGCGACTTTTATAACAGGGAAGGGCGCCATTTTTAATATCCCTGCTCACGAAGCCCAGAAAAATTCTTTCACAGCACCTGTAAATCACCCCTGTACTCGGGGTACTCAATGCCAAGCGGCTGAATTTCTCCGACAATCCCGTAATCTCTTCGATGGAAGCACCGTTTCTCACAGGGTTACGTATCGTAGCGCAGCATACCGCTGCAAGCATGTTCGCAAGAAACCAAGAACGTGCTCGTTAGGCAGGTGGGAAACCCTCCGTCGCGATGTATGCCTACCTTTACAGGCTCCCTCTCGCTGCCCGACCAGCGGACCCATAGATGCAACCGATATTCTTCCGTGTACGCCCAAATGCATCCTGTGTGAAAGCCATCATACTAGTGGGACGACGGCGCGTCCCAAACGCTACCAACCACGCTCACCTGCCATGTCGTAGGGTAACGTGCCAGCAGCTCTTTCGGGGCTGCTGGCATGGGCTCCTTCGGGGCTGCTGGCTTCGGGGCTTCTGAGGGGACGTTTCGTCCCCTCAGAAGCTGTGGGGACGAAATTTTCCTCTGCTGTAACCTGGAAGAAATTAACCCAGCAGATTTTAGCGGAAATCCCCAAGTTGGCTAACATTCTGCGAAAGAAAATTTGACATCCACCTGAATGCAACTGTACGGCTTCAAAGAAAAGCGATACAGCTTTCTTGGAAACTTCGCAGTTGAAGAAAAATTTGCCCTGGTCCGGGATTCGAACCCGGCAACGCCGCTTAAGCGCAGCAGTCACTCTACCAATTAAGCTAACCAGGAGGCAAGTCGAATAAAGCGGGAGAGCAAATTGATCAACAACTACAAGTGACGCACAGCTGTAATCAACCACATTTTAGGGGAAATTCCCACGCTGCAGTAGCTTTTCTTTGTAGCCGTACGGCTGCATACAGGTGGATGTCAAACTTTCCTTCCCTGGCCAGACCTCAAAAACAATTCCAAACGAACGACCATATCCCTTATGTCACCTGAACGCATGACGGCTGCGTCCTTCTGAAACCGGAAAAGCAAATGTGATCTGCCAGGGCTCGCCTAGAAGTTCTCCATCATCATCATCTTTACTCTCGCATGTCTCAGCTTCCCTTGATACACAAGCTGAAATTCTTAAAGAATTGCAAGCTATAGTGGCAGAAATCCTCACCTTGAAAAAAACGCAGCCTTGGAGTGTAAACTTTTTTCTGGTAATGCAACTATACAACACTCGGACAGATATTCTTCCATTCAACCGGAGGTAGCAACTCTGGTAGTCTAAGGATATTTTTATACCATTCCGGTAAACTGATAGCCACAGCAAACCCCGTTTTTTCGACACATCTTCCACATTACAAGATTGTCTCTGGGACATCAAGACTAGATGCGAGACATCTCTCGCGCAGAAGAAGGAAGAATACTTACAACTCCACCAAATTCTCTTGGCCAACCAGGCGGCCACGCCGGCAACGATTAACTTGCTTCCCGCAGATATAGATAACTCGATGGGAATTTTTCGCCCATAGCAAAATACCTCCTCTCCCTTATTAAATTTGAAGAAGCCAGATGCTACGTTTTCTGTTTGGCAGTGGCATTCCAGAGGTTTCCACAGCAAACGCTCTACCCTGCAGTTACTTCTTTCGACAGAACCAAAACACTAGAATAACGTAGACCGCACGTCCAATTGACGGGCCATTAGGTCTTATGATGTCAGGTTAATCTATACACTGCGGCATTGGTTCCACGTAACATCCCCGGAAAATGTTCAAAGCTTGTCAGTATTGATATTCACTGGATTTTATTGCCTTTACCTCCAAACGGAAAGCCTCCCGATTGTATATACATAACGTATACACCAGCTTCAAGCGCATTCACCCACATTCTAGCAACTATTTCACCTTCTTTAGGCTTCACACCATCATCTTCGGCTTAAATTAGTCGATTGCAAAGAAACATGCACGCTACGCACGAGGGTCTTCTCTTATGGGAGCTATTTACAATCAAGGCCTATCCGTCTACCCGTACAATAAAAAGAAAGAGCGTGCAAAACGATTCCTCACCGGATTATTCCTACTCACGAGGAATCACAGACGTTAACTGTCTCTGCACACTACACACGCTAGAAAGCAACCGTTTCATACTACAGCTCGACCAAAGACTCCAATCTTAAATTTCCGGTCGTCCCGGCAAACGATGCCTTACAAACGGGATACCTTTTAGAAAGCCCGTGTAGTACACATCTCGGAGCCAACCGAGGTTACCTGTGACAAGTGTTAGTCATTGGTCAAGCCAATATATCAATTAAAACGCCCTCCCAAACCTGCCATGCACCCTGAAACACCTGCGCAAGCAGTACATTCAAACCTGCATCATCTATTTGAGTATATTGGAGCATAGAGCGTAGATGGCGAAAGCAAAAGCACAATAAGCCCAGTAAAGCCGGATAAACTACCTACGCCACCACAACTTAGTCATACTTCTGAGCTCGCCCAAACACAATGCAACCGAGTATGTGCGAAGATCTAGACACATCGGTACCAGGCGTACTAAACTTCGGAGGAAATACAGCAAATGTACCCGAGAAACGGCCCCTCCGACTTATCAATATAAATGCTCGGCGTATTAATAACAAAACTGGACAGTTAGAAATTTGTTACTTAAGCACGACCCTCACATTGCAGTGGTAGCTAAAACCTGGTTGCGCGGTGATGTAAGTAATGACAACGTTTTCTCTCTGGTTACAGTATATACCGGAAAGATAGGCAATCAAGGGTGATGTGGATGCCGTTCTGAACAAGAAATGAATAGGAGCAGTTTTTATAAATAACGTTTCTGAGCTTGAGTGTATATTTCTGATATTATCTTGTTAAGGCTTTAGTTTCATTTTGTATGCTCTTTATCGACCAGCTGATGCCGGAATCGATTACGTTGCCAAATTACGTGATCACATAAAGCATTTCAAAAACAGCAATATCTTACTGATTGGGGAATTTACCTCCCAAGCCATCATCTGGGAGCGGTGCAGAGTGACTATAAATCCAACAAATAAATAAATGTTCCATTTGATATTATGCTCACACGTGATCTTGTTCAATTGGACATAAAAAACCACTCGCATCACGTGTACATTCAGTTCTGTATTAGATCTCGTTTTCATTCACAGAGGTTCACAGAGTACTGTAATAGTGAAACAAGGCTTGTCATGTCATCATATTCTAGGAGCTTCTCTGCAACTGGGCGGGTTTGTGAGTACCGATAAATATTTCTTGCGTTACTTCAAGGATTATTCAAAAGCTAACGATCAATGTCACTTTGAATATTTGTGATAGCGTCTTGCTCATTCTAACGGCAACGACGTATGCGCCTTTGAAAACCGGTTTAAATAAATGTGCCGCTACTGCCTAAAAAAGTGTGTTCCAACTAAGCGAAAAAGGTTTTTTAAGCACACACCCTGGATTACGCGTAAAATATTCAAATTAAGCAAATACGTAAATGCTTGAACAAAAGGCACGCACCATCGCCCGTTGTCGAAGAAATAAAAATGCAGTGGTGTGCGGGGTTCGTATTTGGAAGCAGTACGATTTTAAAACAATTTGATTAAAATATTCCCAGTAACTTTGTAATGACATTACTGAAAAAGAAACCGGGGAAAGAAATTGTAGCAGATCGCTCAGTTGTTTCAAATTTGCATGTAATCACTCAACATTTCTCCCGACGCTCCTAAAGTGTATTGTCTGCATGTGCACTCAAACACAGAGGGTTTCGCCCGTCTGATGTTAACTTCATTTTCTATTCTGGTGTTATTCTATGCTTTTGAGCCTTAATACTAAAAATCCTTCGTACCCGATGACATTCCAAACATAATTCTTCGCCGTTATGCCGAGTCGCTAGCAAATTTTTTTGTTGTGGTATTTAGTACTTTCATGTATCAAGGAGCTTCTTATGACATGGCGATAGCTCTGGTTGTACCTACCTTTAAAAAGGGAGACCACCTTTGTTTTTAAAATTACTGTCCGATATCACTAACAAGTTCTGTTGCAGGCTCATAGAATGCATTATTTTACCTAACATTCTTGAATACTTAGTATTTCATATTATTCTAACAAGTTTCCAACACGCCTTTAATAAAGTGATTCTACCATCACACAGTTAGTTACAGTATTTCATTTCTTTGCACACACGCGCGACAACATTGGTCAAATCGACGCAATTTTTCTGGTAATTAACAAAGCGTTTGATAAACTATCACATGAGAAATAAATTCTAAAGATGCAAAATATTGGCCTCTCCGCAATTCTGGCCACATAGGTAGCGAACCATTCCAAAGCGCAAACAACTGGTCTCAATAGACAGAGTAGAATGTGACTATCTTGACTTACGTAGGGAGTTCCGCACGGAAGTGTAGTCGGATCATTGCTCATGTACTGCACATCAACGGTATTTTCAATGTAATTACCCATGGTGTGAAAATTCGACTCTTCGCGGATGACGCAGTTTTGTTTTGATATGTTTCGTGCTCTGATGATCAGTCTGAACTTATTACTAATAGTACTAACATGCTTGAATGGTGCAATCAGTGAGAAATTGTATACAATTCTGACAAAATATTATATCTTCGCGTAGCACGAAAGAAAGCGCCATGTGAATACCAATACATACTTGGAGCATCACCGTTGAAACAACAACTTGGTGTCCCATTAAGCAGTAGACTTTTTTAGCTTGTCCGCATTCCGTAAACTGTATTTCTCAAGACACGAACTGAAACACTTCTCAATATACGTGAAACTCCTGGCTACTTTACTTTTATTAGGCACAAGCTTGAATATAATGCATAGCCAGGGACTGCTCCACTAACCGCAAGCATCCGTAAGCTCGAAAGAAGTCAAGGAAAAGCTGCAAGGTTTGTATAATCAAAATACTCAGGCATCGACTCTCCCTCACACATGATGCTTACTAACACTACATGAAGCCTTCAATCCAGAAGAAATTGCTTCCCCTTGATTTTCTCAACTCAGCAAAGGTGAGCTGTTCATAAAGCCACCTTTGTTTTTTAGTCCCCATTATCAACAAGATATACTTGACACAACAAACCGAACCTTTTTACCCAATATTTTGCTGCTACCGACAAATTGAAATATTGTTTTTTTCGCGTACGACGATAAAGTGGAATCACTAAACCAACTGTATATCTGATTGTTTGTATTCTCTGTATTTTGCTTTGCCTTCAAATCCTTTTATGCCCCCCCGGCGCACACCTAATGATATTCTGCACAATGTAATAATAAAGAGATAAATATTCGACATATAAAAATTATTCAACCATTCCACGTGGATTATTCATACCTCCTCGAACGGCTTCGTACACATTGCATACCCCAAGGTTACACCATAAAGCTCCCCGAATTACTAGGCTAAAGAAATTGGGATTCTGACAGGAAAATCTCTGAAACAAAAAACTCAGACCAGAACTCCTGAACATCCGGCTTCGCACGGTGCCCGCGAGGATGGTATCACTAGCAAACTTATCTGACACTTGGACGAAAACTCCCTCCTTGCACAGTTTTGCAATCACTTTTGGACTACTGGCACTGTGCCCTAGAATGGAAAGAGAATAACTTACCCCTTTTTTCTTCAGCTGAAAAAAAATATCTCAGGTCCATATGTCTGATTTCCAGCATAGGGCAAGTTCTTTAATCGATATTCTATACTAATCGAGTTGAGCCTCTTACACACACCACTGCACTTTCCCACACAATGATGTGCTTGCGGCAAGTTATCTCTACTCAGGTTCGCCTTTTACAACCCCAGCGTGAGATCATCATTTCACCAACTAAGGTACACACGGTGCCTATTCTAGGCCTAGACCTAACCAACGCTTACAAAAACGTACCCTCGAAAATGTGGGAAGGACCCACCCAGGGCAACGTGTTTACACTTACAATATAGTTTCTGACGTATCGTAGTTCTGTCATCCGCGTCGATGTCTTAGTGTCCGACACTATTCACATAACCTACGTTGGTACCTCCCGAGTAACAGTCCTCTCTCCCCTCCTTCTTAATCTGGACCTTCCTAATCTCCCATACCGCTTTGCTGAAATCGCACCTTAAATTGCGTTTATAGGCCGATTACACCACTCTTTGCTGCGCTGCAAAAATATATGAAAAAAAATCGAGGAGGGGCTTCAGACGGGCACTGGTGTCGAAGTCGCAGCAGCGGCACTCGCCTGTCTTCAGGACTTCTCTATTAGGTCGGAGCTCATTGCTTTCCCTGGCTACCACCCGTCTTGCTTCACTCCGGACATAACGATACAAAATTCACATTACCGGGCCTACTGTCTTTGTACTAAAAGTACCTTAACAAAACGAAGCCATCGATTTATTGTATTTTGAATGCATATGATACGTGTTTTACTTTGTATTTACTTTGCAATATTTTGTCCTGTACATTAGAAACGTATTCCAAAAAGCATCGCCTAAATATACAACATTCATTACATTCAGCGAATATAATAACAATAATATATTCATTGCAAATGCATGACAAATACAATTTTATACACATTCAGAATGTGCTAGTGATATATTTTATTGCACTGAAAATGCCGCTTGAAAGGTATTAAAATGTATTACTATAGAGTTATTTGTATACCGTAAATACACTGAGATAATGATTCATAAGGATTCGTAACGTCCACGCAAGCAGATTTTATTCTGTGGTTTACGTAATTGGAAAACGCCCTAGCTTTATGGTATGCTTGATTGTAAAAAGCTGATGCGGCCCTGCAGTGAATAAGGCCAGCAAAGGACCGAAAGGAACAACACGTATGCACACCGACTGCACTTTACAAATGTGAATATTGTAGACATTACACGAGTATTCGTTTTCGCCATTACGATCCGCAAATTGGAATGAATGCTCTTCAGCCGCCTGTCCAGCATGAAAGCACCTTGATGGAGTTGACTTCCCCGTTATTCGGTGACTCCGAAGTGGGTAATGGGGCCAGCACGCGAAGTGAAATAAAAAAGAAATAAAAATGGGAGTGAAACACTGCTTCTTGAGATAACAATGTATGATAAATCAGTTAGGCCTTTGCTCTAGTATTACCAATGTTCTTCAAAGACGAAGAATTCTTACTTGATCATTAAAAGAAGACAGAAAAAATGTCACACGCAAACACTACTACTTTAAAAGACTTAGAGGATACATTTTGTCTCAAGCATATTTTATATTGCGATATAGAATTGCATCTTCCAACACTCAAGAAAGCAAGGCTGGGGTATGTTTTAAGAACATGTGTGGATGAAAACTGCAGCAACTTAGCTAGAAGTGCGCGGCTCAACAGTAATAAAAACGTTACCAACTTGCAAAAGGATTCTCAGTATTGCGCAACTTTCCTATTTTAGGTGCATGAGATAATAACTTCAAATGGTGGTAAATCTTGTTTTTCAACCAACTTGAAGAAATCTGTTCTCTGACCCCACCGACGCTACTAATTAACTTTAGTAACACTAGTATTACCTAACAATAGTATCCAGTGGTTTATATATAGGTGTACCATCTGTCCGAGATAAAATTATAAAAATATTTGGCAACATAACTATTTGAAAATAAAGGAGCAGGATGTAGTAAAAGGCTTACATAGAAATTATGTGATTGGCACGTGCACACAAAGTGCCTTTCGAGGGGTTAACGCACAGGAATTTGATTTCGAAATAAATAAAACGGAAAGTTTACAAGCCGTCTTTTACATTACAAGCAGATACATGGCAGGCACACAACCGAGTAAATTAAACAAGCAAAGCAATAAACGTCCCGTCCTGCCTATGCACATATTTATTTCTCTTCCTCTCAGCGGTAAATAACCGGTATTTGTGTGTTCTGTTCTGTCCACGGAAAAGGAAGTCCTTTTATTGGAGAGAAAAGTGGAAAGTCTATTTGAAAGCTGCTGTTTTTAAACGACAGGAAAACGATGTCATATACACCTGTTAGCACGAGGGACAAGAAGTAAAAACTAGGTGTTTATTGAAAATTGTTACACGGAAAACAAAATCTTTGAAAACACAAACCACACTGTTAAGTATAGATAACCCACCACGATGGAAACACGAACTATCCCTACACTTGCCGTTTGACCGTGGCTTTGGACAGATATTTAAAAGGAAAGTGTTTTATGCTAGGGTACAGAAACCTCGACAATTTCATATCCGTCACAGAAAGGTTATCACCCGAAAACGTTAGATTGGCGTGAAGGCGCCTGGTTTTGTGCCGAAAATCCCTGTGGCCACAACGGGGGCAGCCAAAGGCTCCAGCGACTGAGCCACGAAATCATGACCGTATAGCTGTACCAACTCGCAGTATGCCGCTCGCTCTAACTTGTACATTCAGATGGCACGGCCATTTAGGAAAGGTAAAACGAAATATTTCGTTATGACGCTAATGAGCGCCGATAGTTGGCGCCTCGATACAGTAGCACGTAGTAGCGGAAATGGCTGTGTTTATTCGTTCACCGACTGTGTAAACCCAGCTCAGCTTGTGCAACGCTTGTGCAGCTCGTCGCAACGCGATTGTCCGGTGTACACGCCACGAAGCGGGGCCAAGGTGGTCACACCTTTGCCTAAGCGAACCGCCAGAAGGACGTCGCTCTCCAAGCACACCCATAAGACTGCTGCCGACCTGCAAGTCATACTCATTTCGCTGTACTGTACTGTGACTTCACCAAAGGATTTGATGACAAGCCCTTCGGTTTCGTTCACACGGTTTCGTTCACAGCGCCAGGGGTTTTATTGTTGTTTAGGCACTGCTATAGAACGTGTAATCCCGTGGTTAATGTTGATGCATCTAACGGTACCAACACCAACGATATGTATATAGCGATGTGACAGTTCATAGACATGGACAATTAATATTCACATGCTCCAGCAAAAGCACATTTCACTTTCGTGTTTTACCAATTCCTATAAAAGAAGAATCAACCACATTTTTTTTTATTCTCCGCGACCTCGAACGTACCAAGGCCTCTCGGAACGCGCACACGTGTTGGTCGTGAGGGGAGTACGAAACGAATACGACGACCAAGCTCAAAAGGGGAAGAGTGGAATGTCCCAAAGTTTCTTGAAGCTTTGGGCGACCGAGTGTAACAACAAAAAAGACAAGCACGGCCGCATGGCAACTCTCTAGGGGACTGTGCGGGCTTCGTCCAGGAACAGCGTGCCTCACTCAATGTCCCCTTCCAATTGTCTGTTCTTTCTTTGCGGTTCTTCGTTCTCGGCATCAGGTGGAATGCCAAAAATTAAAACAGAAAGGAGCGGAGACCTATCGAATACTCTCGTGCAGTTTGTCATAGATAAATAAACCATTAAAGATTCGTGGGCATGAACCACGTAGTGTTAAACACTCACTTGTTACAAAGCTTACGTGGGTCGTTTCCAACACTCTTGGTTACTTCCAGACAGACGGAATAAACTCTTTCGTGACTTTTATGTTTAGTGTTCAGATGACGGACATGCGACGGACAAAGATCTCACACTGCCTACACACCCACAGCAGGCTCCTCCACTTTCCGCCGTACAGCCCGGCCATGCCCACTGGCCTTGAGTATGCGTGTGTCTCACACTGCTTTCGTACCACGTACGGCGGGTGCTGCGAACTTCTGTGCGACTCCTACTGACATCGATCGGAAATGACAAAACCTGATGAGATGCCTAACCTAGAAAAAACAAAAGAAAGCTGCATTCATGGACATATTTCGCCAATTTTGTCGCCGCTAAACAGGAGCGACGGACGTTCTACAAACAGGCTGCACTACAAATGTTGCTGGCCGGTCTCTATTTAATGCAAGTGTTGCACGTCAATGAGCAAGGGACGTAAAAACTCGATATTTAGGGAAACTCGTAGCAACTCTCCCCAGGCCTTTACTAGGTCACTACCAGCGCCGTAACTAAAATATAGGCGCCAAAGAAAAGCCGCTAAAAGGTATTTTATTTTTATACACTCTCTCGCTGTCTTAGACTTGTGAGAAAATTGCATTGCAGGGAGCGCTCAATATAGGGCACCGGGATAGCAAGATGGGCTAAGACTAACAGCCACATACGTATTCTATGAGGCGCTTACGCTGTTTTCATTACAAGGCAACCACAGGCCGAATAATTGCGGTGGGACAACATATTAGCAAATCGATGGAAAATTATGCTAACCTAGCGCTAAAGGGCAAACCCAAACAAGCGCCGGTTCCATGCGTCGTCCAATTGTAGCATACCTTTGAACGACGACCGCCCTTTGAAGAGTCCCAAAAGCTGTGACACAGCTAGACAGGCGAAATACACAGCGAGGGCAGACAAGTGGTGAAGTGGGGTGGGCACCGCCGCCACTTTTGGGGACACACGCACTGGGCACTGCGGTGGAGAAGTGAGGGCCAGTGAGCGGCGCGAAGCTGCTCGCACTTGCAAGCATAGACAGTGATCCATAAGGTCAATATTTTTAGTAAAAAGACAATTTTCCACCATTATGCGGGGATATCGTCATGATAAATTTGTGATTTGTATGTTTCTTTATACACAGTTGTTTTATTACGTATTTTTGTTTTAAATAATGCCCTGAAACACCGTCGTTCACATTTTTTTGCGCTGAGTATCTCATAGTGATTAGTAGTTTATTACTATACAAGCCGTAAATGCAGTAAGCATCGGGCTCTCTTTCAGTTTTTCCTATTCTCGGTAACAAAATTCAGGACAAACATTTCTTAGTGCTTTTCTTCATCTGGAATGTACTTTACCTGGAACGTAAGTTCATGACTTACGTGTATTCTGTCCCTGAATCGGCGCCTTTAGTGTATTCTAAATGTACCTTGAAAAATATTGAAAAGCATTGAAACTATATTTTTAATAAATTTTCATTGTATTTATGTCATATTCCTGCCATGTTCGTTCCACAAAAATTGCAGCTATAATACACGTCGAATATATTGGGAGTGCAATTATATACCAAGTTTTTTTTAAGGTACTCTCACAGCGCTGGCCTAAATGTATTTGGGTATGTGTATTGGGGTTATATT
This sequence comes from Haemaphysalis longicornis, assembly GCF_048455015.1. NCBI lineage: Eukaryota > Metazoa > Arthropoda > Arachnida > Ixodida > Ixodidae > Haemaphysalis > Haemaphysalis longicornis. The sequence goes on from NW_027526214.1 coordinate 99,202,245, forward strand.
TACAGCAAAATTAAAACCTGATCAAATTGCAGGAACAAATTGCCTTTTCATTATATTCTTAATGCATTCAGAATATATTCATGCAGTTTTATCCAGTTTGAATCTATGGGGCAACATTTCTAAGTACTTTTTTCCACATTACCAAAATTTTAAAATGTATTGTAAATACTTAGTAAAAGCTCTGAAAATACATTTTTTCAGCATTTGTTTTGTATCTGCAAAATTCAAAGCATATTTGAAGTGAACTTCAAGTATACTCGTACGTACTTCAAACATATTACATTTCGCTAAGGGGCCCCCGCTGTGGCTTAGTGGCTTGGCGTTGCGGTGCAGAGCTAGAGGTCGCGGGTTCACGACATCGTCCTGCGGCAGCCATGGCGGCTGCTTTTCTGATGGAGTCAAAAGCAAAAACCCCCATGTGTACGGGATTTCGGCGCACGTTAAAGATCCCGAGGTGGGGATAATAATCCGGAGTACTGCACTATGGCGCACCTCATCGCGAGTGTTGCGGCTGCTCGTTGAACCCGGCAATCAATAACTTTTGCTAAGACTAGTAAGCTTGATCATACAGCCCAACAAAGCTTCCGTTCGAGTCATTTCCCAACTTACCTCTCATGTCAATTAAAAAAAGGCCTTTTCCGTCACATCAAGCCCAAAAAAGGGAATGACCGAATTTGAGCTCCTTCAACTTAATCAAGACTTTCTGAAGAGTAGCAAGACATACTACATTCCATACCTCCTTTTAACCTAGACAAACCGTAAAATATAAACTGCCTCATTCATAATTGTACAAAACGGCGCTTTTAATCCTATAAATTACGTCCACTGTCAAGCTTCAATGACTAGTGTCATGCGAAGAAATCACAACGACATGAACGAAGCGCGATGAAAAGACGACGACGAAGGAGACCGAACAAAAGCTCGCGGAGTTGAGGCAATGCCAAGACCTGAGTCAAAAAATGAGAGAGAAATCTATGAAATAGTTCCAGCCTTCTCCCCACGGTGCTCTAGTGCCGGTAAACGTTTGCCCCTGATTGAAGAGGCACGAGATGCCAATTAACCGTGGAGATCTTACCTGCCAGCAAAATATTTTGCTTTTTGAGTATTTGATTTTTATTTCTTGGCAAAACCAAGGGGAGGCTGAGACTAAAGGCGCACGTGGACTGACAGAGGACTCAGCCACCCGATTTACAGCGCGCGTAATAACAAGGCTGTACACACATTTAGGCATGATAGCACAATCGTAATAGAGCAATAGCACAAAGCAAAGTCAATACTAGATTTCCTATGTATTATACAAAGCAAAGTAAAGTGCAGCGATGGCGTAGAGGTAGAACACCCCCCTCGCGTGAAGAAGGAACGTGGTTCGAATCCCGATGCCAGACAATTCCCACCTGATTAAAAAAAAGAAATCCGCGTGTTGATGGAATTGCACAAAGGGGCTTGGGGTGCGGCCTGACCCCGGCGATCATTGCCGGTAATGCACTCCCTCACCAGAGCAGGATTGGCCACCCTGGTGTAGTAACGGCCACAACCTCCCGTGAATACGCCAATAAACCCTCGGCCCTCAGTCCGCACCGGCTGCGAAACAACTGACCATGGCGGCGGTCAGACCTGTGACTCAGCAGAGGGTGCTAAGAATCCCTGGATCCGGATAGGCCGCCAATGGAATCTGAACCTGGCAACGTTTAACGCGCGAACCTTATCTAGCGAAGCAAGTCTCGAGCTGTTGTTCGAGGAATTAGAAGGCATGAAATGGGATGTAATAGGGCTTAGCGAGGTTAGGAGGGTAGGCGAAGCCCTTACGGTGCTGAAAAATGGACACGTCCTATGTTACCGTGGTCTAGAAGACAGAAGAGAGCTGGGAGTGGGATCCAGCTACGACGACCAAGTAGTGGAACGCCTCTATTAAGATGTGGAATGGGCAATGGCTAAAGTAAAAACAAAGTATACAGTACTTATGGGGGACATCCATGCTAAAGTAGGCAAGAATCAGGCTGCAGACAAGGCAGTTGGGAACTATGGTCTGGGCTATAGAAATATCAGGGGGGACCTACTAGTTTAGTTTGCAGAACGGCATAACCTAAGCATAATGAATACCTTCTTCTGTAAACGGGAGAGTTGGAAGTGGACCTGGAGGAGCCCGAATGGGGAGCACAAAAATGAGATAGACCTCGTATTATGCGATAACCCTGGCGTCGTGCAGGATGTGGAAGTGCTCGGAAGGGTAAGGTGTGATGACCACCGTATGGTAAGATCTCGAATTAGGCTAGATTTGAGGAGGGACTGGAACAAGCTAGTACGAAAGAAGCCGATAAATGAGCTAACAGTAAGACGTAAAGTAGAAGAATTCAGGACCGCGCTGCAGAACCGATATTACGCTCTTAACGAGGAAGCCGAGCCTACGACACAGGAAGCTACCGACAACCTTACAGGCATTATCACGGAGTGTGCAGTAGAAGTCGGGGGCACTATGGATAGACAGGATACTGGTGAACATTCACAGGAGCGAAATATCTAATCAGGAAACAGCAAACCATGACAATCTCTACCGCCGCTGACAGAATAGAACTAGCGGAGCTCTCGAAGTTAATCAATAAGCGCAAGACAGCTAACATACGGAAGTATATTATAGAGAGGATCGAATAAGCTGCAAAGAACGGAGGTAGCCTGAAAGCAGTGAAGAGACGTCTTGGCGTGGGGAAAAATCAGATGTATGCACTTACGGATAAGCAAGGCAATGTCATCACAAATAGGGATAAAATAGTCACAGTGGCCGAGGAGCTCTATAGGGATCTGCAGTGTAGCCGGGACACACAGGATAATGCCGAACGAGAGAGTAGCTAAGAGTAGATAGGCATCCCACCAGTAAAGACCGAAGAAGTAAGGAAGGCTTTGAAAGGAATGAAAGGGGGCCAAGCACCTGGTCAGGATCAGATAACAGCAGACCTCTTGAAGGATGGCGGAGAAATTGTACTTGAAAACTTGCAAACCTGTATACGCAATGCCTAATGACCGCAATGGTACCGGAATCTTGGAAGAACGCGAATATCATCCTAATGCATAAGAAAGGCGACATGAAAGACTCGAAAAATTACAGGCCCATCAGCTTACTGTCAGTCATCTACAAAGTATTTACCAAGGTAATCGCTAACCGAATCTCTGCAACCTTACATTTCAGTAAACCTAAAGAACAAGCAGGGTTCCGTAAGGGTTATTCCACAATGGACCATATTCACATGATCAATCGGGTGATAGAGAAGGGCGCTAAGTATACTGAACCCCTATATATATAGCCCTCATAGATTATGAGAAAGCCTTTGACTCGGTCGAAACCCTAGTAGTCATTCAGGCATTACGGAAAAAGGGTGTAGATGAGCGTTATGTAAGAATACTAGAGGATATCTACAATGTGTGTACAGCTACCATCATCCTCCATAGGGAGAGCAGTAAAATACCTATAAAGAAGGGCGTCAGACAAGGGGACACAATCTCTCCAATGTTATTCACAACATGTTTACAAGCAGTATTCAGAACGTTGAATTGGGAACAGGTGGGAGTAAGGGCTAATGGAGTAACCTCAGATTTGCTGATGACGTTGCCTTGCTAAGTGACTCGGGGGATGAATTGCAAAGCATGCTTTCCGCACTGGGCGAAGAGAGTAGAACCGTGGGCCTGAAAATTAATCTGCAGAACTCTAAAGTAATCATCAATAACCTTGGGACAGCACAGCGGTTTGAGATAGGTATCAAGGCAGTGGAAGTGGTAAGCGAATATATCTACTAGGCTAAGTTGTGACCTCAGATCCCAACCATGAGGCAGAGATAATTAGAAGAATCAGAATGGGGTGGGGTGCATATGGCAGACATTCTCAGATAATGAATAGCAGCATACCATTGTCGCTGAAGAACAAAGTGTATGACAGCTGCATCTTACCGGTACTCACCCACGGGGCAAAAACTTGGACGCTCACTAAGAGGGTTTAAATTAAATTGAGAACGACTCAGCGGGCAATGGAGCGGAAAATGATAGGTGTAACATTAAGGGGCAAGAAGAGAGCGGAGTGGGTCAGGGATGAAACTGGTGTTAAAGACATATTAGTAGAAATTAGGAAGAAGAAATCGACGTGGGGAGGGCATGTAATGCGAAGGCAAGATAACCGCTGGTCATTAAGGGCAACAGAGTGGATCCCTAGAGAAGGCAAGCGTTGCAGTGGCTGGTAGTAAGTTAGATGGGCAGATGAGATCAAGAAGTTTGCGGGGATAAATTGGTCACAGTTGGCACAGGACCGAGGTAATTGGAGAATAATGGGAGAGGACTTTGCCCTGCAGTGGGCGTAGATAGGCTGGTGATGATGATGATTATACAAAGCACAGGTTTAAAATTCACTGAACCATCACAGTCTACACACAAACGCAGTAAGTCGTACGCCTTAACTTTCATCAGAGTCACTACAATGTCACAAATACGGAATAACATATTTTAGTTTGTAATTGTTTTGAATGTGTACATTTAGGAACATTTATATACATATACTTCAAACCCTTATTATATATCAGTATTGCAAATGTTTTGCTTATGTAACACTGCTGTGACCGGTTTTTTTAAACGTAAGTTCAGTGGGGTCGAAGTTTATTTTTCTCCCAATTTATTTCATATAAATCAGTCCAATTGTAAACTACCTCTTTTCAATGGTTGCAAATATTTTATCTTGAATTTACAGTTATGATAGCTCTGTTGATTTAGGTTTTCGCAAATTGTATTGATACTTCGAAGTCACATTGTGTTTAAGAAAGAAAGTCGGTAGTTTTTTAAAAATTGCTCCCTCAACGCCTAAGAAAAACTGCCTGGACAGATATTGGCCGGCAATTTGATACATTGTCGTGTGCTCCCCCTTTAAGAACTGGCGTCACTATAGCAACTTGAAGTTCCTCGGGGAAAACACCGGTGGACTGGCATACATTAATAATGTACGCTAACACGTCACTTATTTCTAGTGCCATGCGGTTAATCACACTAGATGAAAACCCGTCAACTCCTGCCCTGGCATATTTATTTGTTTGTTTTTTTCAATATGGTCCCGTGCTTCGGAATCTTTCATAGGTTCTAAAAACATAGAACTGGACAATTGTGGAATGCCAGTCGCGCCGCGGCCACCGCTATCAGTGTGTGTTGGGTGCGCAGAATCAGTAAATTGAGTATTCATACAGTTGGCTAGCTGAAGGCTCTCTAGCGGTTCTCCATCTAAATGCGTGAATTGCGCGGTGCTATTGTTTTAAATGCAGAGCAATTTTTAACTCACGATGTCAACCGTTCTAGTTGTCCGTAGTAGTCCGCACCCCTCCCCCTACACTATATAAAAAATACTTACCGGCGCCTGGTTTCGAATTCACGACCGTGCGGGCGGAACGCAAGTTTCATGGGGCTCTACCCATTGCGCCACAAAGCCGACACAGAATGGAGGGCTACGAACGCGCCTAATATCCTTGACTCACTCAAACTACGTCAAGGAGCTGCTGATACAACGCATTCACTACCTGTAGGGGGAACGCGATGTACATGGTGCTCTTCCAAATGCGCCACAATAATAATACCCACCTGCTAATAAATGATGTCACCTGACCACGTAATTACGTCTCCTCATGTAATTACAATACAACAACCAACAGTAACAAGTGCAACAACATTAACGTAACGCAAACTACTTAACGTCGTGCGCCCCCGGAAATGCTCTGCATTTGATCGTGCCCCTCGCGAGGGGGATGTTTAGTTTCCTGCCGCCGCAAGAACCAGGCGGCCTCCTGCGCAGATATTTCCACGCCCTTGAGCACGTTCACTTGCAGCTTGCGGAGCAGTTCCTTGTAGTCGTCGTTGGGGTTCTTTCGTCATTCTCGCGCGTTCTGATTTGTTTCCAAATGCTTCTTGGGCTGTGCACAGGCGTCACATCATCTGAGCTTAGTTTCTACTTGTTATTTTGTTAGCATTGTCCCATTTCTTTTTAGGCTGGCCTTTTATATGAACATATAGCCGTTCGTGAGATTTTCCTTTCGCTGTCCAACTCGCTCTGTCCCCTTTTCTAAACTTTTTCTATGCCTTGCGTATTTTGGGATCCGTCGATTTTATAAAATTGTGTAACATACGATTTTCTTTTTTATGCGTGTATACATATCTGAATCAACCCAGGGTGGATAAGACAGCCCTTCAATCCAACAATAACGACAAAAGGTATTTTGAAACCCAGGCGCCAACATTAAGCTTGTTTGTTTCCAGGTCCGTAAAACGTAAGTATGATAATGAAGGTAATCCGCAGACGCCGTGCATCCGCCTCCAGCGCAGTGTACTGTAAAAGAAACGAAATCTTTTAGACACGGGGAGGTCTTACACTCCCTGATTGCTTCACAAAGCAAAAAGGTGGTTACCGGGACGAATGGCCTAAGAGTTAGCGTACCAAAATAATGTCCTGGTCAGCCAAAAGTCGAACCGCAAGTACTAAGGGTACATGCTCATAGGCCGTGAACTTAGGGAAAAAAGCCCCCCACAAATGGAAACAACCATATATTTAGCAAAAAATATTCTCGCGCGGATTGTTCACAGACTTTTCATCAGTGTCGCATTAGCTCGCGTAGCCACTGCCGTAGTGGGTGACTCTAATCCCTACCCGGCTAGACGCTTGTACGTAAGTGCCTAAGAGCTGTACCGCAGCCACTTTCGGAAACCTAATATATGCCTGATTGCCTGTTTGGACAATTGTGGAGTGTCTATTCCACTTGGAGGTGGCGTAACCAATAGTAACCAAGATGTTGTAGTCTTGATTTCTTGTGTAATGTGCCCAGCTTTTTGTGTAGTAGTGTTTTTGCCCTGGTGCGTTTTAGGTGAAATTACGAGGAGTACATTTTGTGTGCATATTTGTTTCAAGGGCTGTGTTCTTTGCGGGGTAGACTAGTAACAGAAATTTGTCCAAGAAAAATGCTTCAGCTGGGGTACATATCATTCGAAGAAATCGCAAGTACAAAAAGAAAATTACGCCCACCTCCCCTCGCGGGAACCCTGGTGTGGTGCGACGCTGAGGTGGGTTCAAGCGCAAGCGGAGAGCAACCGTCGACCGAAAGGCCGCCTGAGAGCGGCACACCGTTTATATGCGCAGCGCGCCTGAAGGAGAGCAGACCGCGGAAGAGAGAGTACTGCACATGCGCCGGCGCCAGTGTGTCACAATCCACAATCCAACACAATCCAACACAATCCAACACAAACCACTTTAATCCAATCCAATCCAAATCCAATCCAAGCCAAGCCAAGCCAAGCCAAGCCAAGCCAAGCCAAGCCAATCCATTCGAATCCAATCCAATGCCCCTGGCGAGAGAGGGGCATCGGAGAGGAGAGGGAGTGAGCGGCGGAGAGCGCAGCTGGCGCGGCGAGCAGGAAGGGGGAGGGGCGGACGACAACAACGCCGACGACGCTGCATGGACAAGGCAAATAAATGAGATGCAGTCGCATCTAAAAACAATCACTGCTAAAAATAAGACGACGACGAAAACCAGAACGTTGTGTCGAGGTGCGTTCAAAACACCCTTATTGCACCATCACAATCATTGTCTTGCGGGGTCACTCCCACCGCGCTCACTAGCCGGCCAATCAATAAGAAGCAGCCAGCTACAGCGGCTGCCGTCAGAGAAGGGATCCCAGGAAGAACACCGAGGGCCCCGGAGTGTGGAGCGGGACTAGAATTCGCCGCGGTTGGGCGACCGAACTCGTGCTGTGTTCCGAGAGGTCATCTACCACTGCAAGCACCCGGAGGTCTGCTCCGCAAGTAATCGGGTGGTCGGACATCGGTAGAGGACCACAACCCCCAAGAGAGCACCGCCTGCTACTACGCGAGGGGAGCTCGGAGCGCGCTATACCAGTGTGGCCACGCCACGTTGCCTAGGCCTCGCACATATCGAGAAATCTGGGATAGGAAGCTTCAAGTTCAGCTGGTTGGCACCACGTGGCGTATCCAGCTTCAAGATTTCAAACTTCCCGCGGTGACGTATTCGGTGATGCGGGAAATGAATAATATAAGCAAAAGATTTCGCGTTTCCTGTAGCGGGATTTATCGGCGATCGCTTTTCCGTGTGTGCTCCTTTGCCAGCACCTCCCCTTAAGTACACCGTCATGCTAGCACTGCTAGTGCTTTTGTTAGCGACCGAGACGGCGTCTCAGTCTGCAGTGAAGTTACTTTTCGCACTGTCGGACGCCGTTTGCTGAGCTCTGCGGAAAATAAATGCTAGAGTAAAAAAAGGAAGAGGGAGAGAAGGAGGAGCGTTATGCTTCTTATTGTTTTCTCTGGGGGCTAGGATAACTGGAATCGCCCGTCTTGCTCATGTGAACGGCCAGCGTGGGTTTCGGCGCAATAGGATTTCTATTAGGAGAATGAAGTACCGATGTCCGACCGAATTTTATTGCCGGACCGTTTAGAAATCGAACTCGCGTTTGCGGATATCGATCGGCAATCTATACAATGTCTTAAAGCTGTTTTACAGTGTTTTCCCCTAACCACCAATATGGCGGTTTCGGGTTCTTTAAGTTTGAGATTCATCGTGCCTGAGATAAGCAGGATCAACGCACATGCGGCATTGGCAGGATTCACAGACCTAAAGTCGAGCGTCCTGACGTCACGTGACTATTTACCGTGGGGCTCTTCGATATACCGTCTCGGACTCACCGCGGACTCCCCGAGATGAAATCCGGCATTCGTTTTTCATATGTATTCATTCCTATGGCATGGAGAATCTTCGGACTACCTGCGGACCATCCTGGTTGAGTCCGAGAAGGTAAATCGAAGATTCCCAGTGTTTACAGCTCTTTCGAAAGAAGGAAAGAGAGAGGAGGAAGCGATCGGTGGATAGGGAGGGTTACTTTTATTACTCATTACATACGTTATACCGAACGTAGGGCAATAATTACAACGGCAACGCGTTTCGTAATACTGAACGTAGAGCAATTATTACAACGGCAACCGGTTTCTACATTGATTCCTTGAGGCATCAGAGGGCTTTTGTTATTTTCTAGAAAAGTGTTTGTCGGTCCCTTTAAGTCTACTTGCGTGGTTTGAAGAGAGAGAGAGAGAGAGTGAGAGAGAGAACAACTTTATTGAATGGCCTGCAGTCGGTTAAGATGTCTCCCCACTAGGAAGACGGGTCTTCACCGCGACGCGGCCATGCCGTTTATCTCGGGCGTCGTGCTCCTCGAGGCCTTGCTTACTCGCTACTCCTTCGGGTCAAGAGGGCCGCCGCCCCCTTCCCCTCAGTTTCGCTCGGTCGCTGCCTTTCCCGAGCTGCCGAGACCTGCTGCATGGCCTGGAGGTGTGCTTCTCGATCGTAGGTCTTCATCGCCGCCTCAATTTGCGGCGGAAACGTCGTCATCTTGCTGGCCTCTCTTGGGTTCAATCTGCAGTCCCACAGGATGTGAGCCGCGGTGGCTCTCTGCTTCGCACACAGTTTGCACACATCACGTTTATAAACACTGGTGCACACGTACTTAGCTAACACGGGGGTAAGAAAGGACCCCGTGGAAAGCTGTCTACTTATCAAAAACTTCGTCTTTTGTCGCGAATAACTACAACGAACAACTGCGACACTTCCAGCCGCACCTTCCGCACAATCGTAGATCTCCGTGGCTGGTGTACAAATTCTCTTCTCACGCGTCACTCTAGTTGTCGTCAGCGAGCACGTACTAGGCTAACTCTTGTTCGACGCCTTGCATCGTGTTGGAGGAAGGCAAGTAACGTACCCGCATTTTCAAGGTACGAGCCACGCCTGATTGGACCGAATATATCTCCCGTTTGGTCTAATTGACAAATGTGAAGACTATATTGTGAAGCCTGTATCCTTTTGACGGCACGCTTTTCGGTGCAGTACGTGAGCGATACTTCCCGTAAAAAGTTGTACAAGGACTTATGTGATAACCTTTTCCTTGTGCCCAGTACAGAACATTGTACATTGCAGGCTCAGGGCAAGATGTTCATAAAAGTGTCAAAAGGAAGCCAGTTCAGGGTGGGGCGAAGTCTTTCTCCCTTAAACTCCTTACCGGGACACTCACAGTTCAAACGTGGCTTCAAGATAAGGGGTTTAAAGTTATGTGGGGTTCATATTGCACAATTTATAAGCAACCGGAAACAATAGACCACGTGTTCATACACTGCTGGATGGCAGTCCACTTTTGGCACGTCCTACAGCGAACACTTCACAAAGAATTTTTGTTGAACCCACACGGCATTCAGTACCTCCCAACCGAAAGTGAAGAGGGCGCGCCGTACGATGTGCTAATGCTACTGGGCCTGTACAGTATTTGGAGGGCGCTCATGGCATGGCTTCACGGTGATGTGAATGCTAGGCCGGCGCGATAGTTCTTTCGTGAGAGTGTGACTCTTTATGTTGAAGGGCTTAAAGTCCAAGATTATGTACCCTGATGGTTGGCACGCGTGGAACCACTGACCGCACTGGAATGACTATTTAACGATAACGCCATCCGGAAGAACCGGATTATGGCTTTGTATACCTCGTGTTGTCTTGTGTTGCAACGCGTTGCTTTTGTGCATGTCGAAGTCCGGCAATAAAGGAAAAAAGAAGTTGTAGCGCGGTGGTAACGCACTCGGCTCATACTCCAGAGACCCAGGTTTAAGTCCTAATCGCTCGAAAATGTGTTTTTTATTTACTCTTTTCACCGGCGGCCGTTTTCTTTGTAGGATGATAACAACAACTTCACGAATAACAACGCAGGTTGTTCGCCCAATGGGGCACTACCGGCTTTCGCCTTTAAAAATCGTCAGTTAGAGTGAGAGCTACAGAGCATTTGTGGGGAAGTTGGCTTTGCCGAAAAGCGTATTCGGTGTGCTTTCGTCTATGGACGCCGTACACGATTGAGTTCTTTGTGGTGGAGAGGAGTATTGGTATAAAGTTTCACTCAAAGACTAAAACAATTCTGTCGGAAATTCTTCGAGGTATTTCATGTCTTGGAGGTAATTTCAGACTTTGTTCTTAAGTATACCCAGTGAGGAGACTCGAAATGTGTGGGAAAATAACACCCTTAACGGTGTACTCACTATGTGTTATACCCATTGCTATGTGTACTGAAACAGCCGGGCATGGCCGGGAACTACGGCTAGTTTACCATAAACTGCTGTGAGCGCACTGCAATATCTGATAACATTGTGCTCGTACCTTTACTTGTTACTGCCTGTTTGTTTATTTTAAGAAATAATGGAAATCCCCACGCTCTACCGGCTCAGTCGTGCAGCACCCAAAGAGCAGGAGCGCTGAAGATAAAAAAAATGATAAGCCATTCCACTCCGTGAAGGCGGATGGATGAGCAGCGAAGCTTTGCGCGCAAAGCGTAGTCTTCGCTATTTTCTTTCATTTATATTATTAGTATATTTTTATTTATTTATGTTTATTCATTTCCAATTTGTTTTTTTTTTCATTTATTTTTACTATCGTTTATTTATTTACACTCATATTTTACTTGTCTGTTTTCTCATTTTCATTTGCGTTCATATTACTTATTTGTGTATTGATATTCATTTGTTTTTGTTTCATTTCTTTTCATTATTTTATGCATGTATTTTCATTTAGGTGAATGAACACGGGCCATGCTCGAAAAAGAACCACACACCGTCCGCCCTGTGTGTGGTTCTTTTTCGCGCAAGGCCCGTGTTCATTCACCATGATGCACCAACTCGCCCAACAACAAGTTCTTCTAAACTACGTATTTTCATTTATTTCGATATACTTTTACTTTATTGAATATCTTAACGTTCTTTTTAGTTTTTATTTTATTATGTAGAATCTCTTCGAAGGGGTTACAGCCGCATCGTCATCGGTCGCCATAGGCCTGGTGTGGCCAGCCATTGTCTTGAAGGGACAGAGGTAAATCTCCCTGTGTTGGCATCATCGTCATGTCTCGGGCCACATGAGCGCACGCACTGTTTCTTCCTCTTCACTTAGTTCCCTTCGACATTCCATTAAAGACAGACCTCCATGGTCGCTTCTCTCCCCCCTTGACGCTCGAGTCTCGTCCTTGGGGGTCGACGGATCCCACTACTTGGTGCCGAAACGACCCGGGAACTCGTGTCTGCCAGGCCGACACCGACAAGCAGGACCGACAGCCTTTCTTCGACGGCTTCTGCTTGAGAGACCGGCGGACCTACCTCCAAGGATGACTTCGATCGAGAGGAAGCTGCGGCGACGAACGGCCCATCGAGACAAGCTTTCAGCCGCCTTGATCGAGATAAACGACGGCCTCCGAAGTGGCACTCTGACCACGGAGATGGACGCAGCGGTATCCTTGGAGAGGATCGAGGCGACGTATCGACCCATCCTGAAGCTGGACGAGGACATTTTGGGGGACATCATGGACGAAATGGTCACCGAAGAGACTTCCAACACGACTTCCTACAACGACAAGGTGGTGAAGATTAGAACGGAGCTTCAACACAGATCTCGAGGCCAAAAGGCTGGTGAGTCTCTCGTTTCGCCTTCGTTAACGAGCCCGCCGCCTAGCGAAACCGCAACCACTGGAACAAAGCTTGCGACAATAGAGTTGACTAAGTTTGATGGAGACCGTCGGAACTGGACCAGATTTTGGAGTCTTTTCGAGTCCGCAGTACACAACAATTCTGAACTGCGGGCGACGGAGAAATTTTATTACTTGACTAGCCTGCTAACCAACTCGGCGGCTGCAGTGGTGTCTGGACTGCCCGTGACCGAACAAGGCTATAACTACGCGATCGAGACACTTCAGAAGCGATTCGGCGACCAGACTCTTATTGCACGAGACCACCTGTGGGCACTGGTTGATATACCACCTGTATCGTCCTCAACTGACGTAACTCAATTACGGAAGCTCCACGACGATGTGCAGATCCACTGCAGAAGCTTGAATGCAGTTGGTACGAGCCCAGATACTTATTGTGCCATGCTACGCGAAATCCTTCCTAGGGCACTCCCTCGAGACATGGTCCTCAGATACTACCGGCATTCGAAAACGTTGTCTACTGCTTTAACGTCAACCGGAGTGTAGCGTCAGCCCCAACCAACAGACCACAGGAAACAGTTCGACGATTTAATTAACTTTTTTGGAGACGAACTTGAGTGTCTGGAAAAAACTATACTGAACTCGCCTCCGAGAACGAAGTTTAAGGCGAATGACGAACCAGGGGAACAGAGTCGAACAGGAACTTTCAGACATCCACATTCTGCAGCAGCCCTGTATGCCACAACTAAGGAAACGCGAAAATGCCTTTTTTCTTGCGGACCTCACGATACAGGATCTTGCTCAGATAAGAACATCACATTGGAACAAAAGAAGTTCCTTCTCACAAAATGCGGACGCTGTTTCCTTTGCCTGACTCCAGGACACCTCGCGCGGTATTGTAGGAGGAAGATTGTTTGCCCGCTTTGCAAACGACAGCACGTTCCCTCAATGTGCAACAAACACCTAGAAAGTCTTCGAAATGGACAAGTGACTTCCGCCGCCGTGCAAATTCCCTCCGTACAAGCAGAATGTGTTGTTCTCCTTCAGACACTGACCATCCAGGCTTCTGGTTCCCGTAGCGCTGAAAGGTGCAGATTGCTTTTAGACGGAGGTAGTCAGCGAACGTTCATCACTACCAAAATCTCCCGGAAGCTAGGGTGCGAGTTCCTCGGTGAGGAGGTCCTGACCCTAGGAATCATCGGAGGGAAAAAGACAAATGAAACCCTAAGGAAGGTTAGAGTACACCTGCAAGACCCAACGGGATTAAAGACACTCTGCGTGGAAGCATTGGAGGTTTCGTCCATCTGCAACCAGATGATTCCTGTTCCCGACCAGAAGATCATAAATGCTTTAAAGTCGCACTCTATCGACACGACAGCTCTACTGTACGGATCAACAAGGGACAAGGGCATATCGATTTTGATTGGTTCCGACTTCTACTGGGACATAGTGACAGGGAACATAAAAACAGTTGAACCTAGCATAAAAGCTGTAGAAACACGACTGGGCTGGACAGTTCAAGGACGTGTACAGACTACACCGAAAACAGTCCACTGTAAGAACGTCGTGGTTCTACACGCGAGCCTGGCTGGTGCACCTTCAATCTTCGAACGATTTGGAGAATCGGAGGCCACAGTCAGTAAAGATCCGGTACATGCTTCGACCAACGATCATGTATCAGTACACGCAAAGAACAAGACACGGTTTGTAGACTCAAGATACGACCCCGCTCTTCCTCGGAAGCAGGACATCGACCTATCCGACAACTTCTACATGCGACGACGTGACCAGTTGGTTAAGATCGCAGATGAGGGGCAGTGTTGCTCAGAAAGCGATAACCTGACTGATACCCTAACAAAACAAACTGCATCCCAGTCGCTGCTACAGTCCCCGGTGGGGTGGGAAGAACCTGCATGGATCTCTACGCATCGGGAGCTCCTGGAACCAAAGAGTCCTCCAATGCTGCTGGAGAAAACAGCGGAGGATAGGCTAGTGCACAGAACTTCACCCTTGAGCCACCGACTTCGAATTCGGTGAACATTACCCGATTGAACCAGGCTGACCGCTCAACGTATCTACCCTTTAGAAGCATGCTGGCTCCACGTCCTTGGCGGGCGGAAAGATGTAGAATCTCTATGAAGGGGTTACAGCCGCATCGTCATCGACCGCCATAGGCCTGGTGTGGCCAGCCATTGTCTTGAAGGGACAGAGGTCAATCTCCCTGGGTTGGCATCATCGTCTTGTCTCGGGCCACATGAGCGCACGCACTGTTTCTTCCTCTTCACTTAGTTCCCTTCGACATTCCATTAAAGACAGACCTCCATGGTCGCTTCTCTCCCCCCTTGACGCTCGAGTCTCGTCCTTGGGGGTCGACGGATCCCACATATTATGTATTATTTATTAATAATAATTCATTACTTACTAATCTACTTTTGTTCGTTGCTTTGCTTCTATTTTTTAGGCTTCGCCTTTAGGAATGCAACTGGAAAGCGTATAGCGCGCTTCCTGTGGACATTTTATTTGCTAAGAACGCGTTGCAGTCAATGGGCGCGCTATATTTTTTTGTATTTCATTTCTTATGTGCGCCAGCTCGCTCTTATTTTCGTTGAAGTTTTACGGCACCCAAGACACGGCGCACGTGCAAGACGCACGTGCGCACGTGCGCCAGGAAGAGGTGTCTCCTCCTGGCTCGTGCGTCCAGGAGGAGACACACCGCGATAATCATTTTTAGATGGCACGTGCCATACGACGCATCCGCCGGGGTATTTTGCTGGGTACACGAAAGAACCGTTGGTTAGTAGAGGCATACAGCTTTGGTGTAATATAAAGTTCGCCGCGGCTTGCCAGGGATACCATTAGGGGCCACAGGCGGCTGTCTAACCGGGGATAAGGCGGCTAAGAGGTAGTTATATGTTGTCGCGTTTTTGTGTCTGTTGCCTTGCGGTCATCATGCTGTCTGCCTCCCTCGATCACGAATGACGCGGCGGCCACAGATGCTGCGGCGACAAGCGCATAACCTAGAATAGTTCCGGGTGACGGGAAATCTTTCCTGGTCGTTTTCATTGAGCAGTGGCGGTTTGCTAGCCGTTCAGGCCGCAGTTATTCCACGCTTATAGGCAACCAAAATTTTTGTTTGGAGTCCTCCGTCCCGTATTTTTCTTGTCTTGCGTTCTTAAGCGCCCAAAAACATTTTCTGTCCACAGTGAACTCATCGCCATGAAACACAGCTGTTTTTAAATACGGAAACGCTTTTGCTCTTTATCTTTTTGTTACTCCTTGTCCAAGTAGCAGGGAAGCTGTGAGCGGGAAGTTACAGCTAAAAACTTTGGGGGCAAATAATTAGGAACCGATTTTCGGCTGATCTGTCACGTTCATTAACAACGTTCGTTTTTATTTCGTGTGTCATGTTTTTGTATTCAGTATGTGGGGAAATATCGCGTACGACCACAATATTGTCGAACGAAATTTATCTTGTTAGATGAAACTGATTCGGTATTCGCAGAAACTGGGTGACTGTTAAGGACTTGTTTGTGAGTGAAGAATAGAGAGAGAGAGAGAGAAACAACTTTTATTTAGCCCATTTCAGGTTACGCTCGCAAGCGTCAGACTGGGTGGAACCCTATTCACGAGTCCAAAACGAGTGCAATAGCTTCTGACCCCTGAACGCAAGCTCTTGCTGCGTCGACAGGTCGGCGCTGGACATCAATATCTCCCATCGCTCGGGTAGGGGAGGGGAGGGGGGAGGCGTACGGAAGGCAGGGGATCCTGGAGCTGAGTGTACTCCGCCAGTATGTGCGCGAGGGTGCTTTCTGTCTTTTTGCAGAGCGGGCAGGTGCGGTCGTGTTCTGCCGGGAACATCCAGTGCAATTAAGGTGGCTGCGCCAGTGACCCCACTTGTGCGCGGCGCGGCCGCTTGTGTGCGGCGTTCGAGTTGCCGGTGGGGGCCGGGAAGCTTGCACCTGGCACTCCTGTACAGCCGGGCAATCTCTGTAGCTCGTAATCGGGTGCGGTAGCTCCGACTCGTCCTCGGCCCGGTCAGCTAGTTCGGGGGCATAGTGGACGGCGAGGGCGTTGCCTTCCACTGTCGAGTGTGCCAGAATCCACACAGGCTCTACACCTCGTCCCAGTGGGCTGCGCTTTGCGAGAATTGCAAGGGCAGCGTGGGAGACGATCCCTTTGGGGTAGTTGCCGTAAGCCGTCTTGGAGTCCGTGAGGATCGTCTGCCCGTCCCCGTGCGTGAGGGCGAGAGAGGTGGCCACCTCTTCTGCTTGGCTGGGGTCCGTCGGCCGTACCGACGCGATGGTCACCAGCTTGTCGATGGTCATGACGGCGGCCGCTGCCTTGCTGCTGTACTTGGGAAGGGAGGCGTCCGCGTAGAGGACGATGGAGCTGCTTTCAGCTGCCGGGCGAGTACCTGTGCCCGCATGGAGCGCCTCTCGTCATTCCTGACGGCCTGCATGTTGCCCGGCAGGGGCTTGGTCTTGATTGCTTCCCTTCACTGCGGAGGTATAGGTTACTTGGGTGTCTTTGGATCGATGGGCCAGCCGATCTTTTGCTCTGTCTAGCTCAGTCGCACTCTTTTGTTAGACAGATGAGCCTCTATGAGCTCGTCTACCGTATTATGTACCCCCATGTCCAGCAGCTTATGCGTAGACGAGTACGAGGGCAAGCCCATGGCCGTCTTGGTGGCTTTCCTTACGATCGTGTCTAGCGTGTTCCTGTTCGCCTTCGTTAACTGGAGATACGGGGCCAAGTAGGTGATGCGAGACCCGATGAACACACGCCCTCACCAGGCGGAAGGCATCGCCTTCTTTAAATCCTCTGTTTCGGTTCGCAACGCGTGGGATCATTCCGATGACCTGTTCGGAGGCCATCTTGAGCTTAGCGATGGCCGCTGCCGCCTTGCCGTCTCGTTGTTGCAACAGACCGAGGATGCGGAGCTGCTGCGTGGGCTTGATGTCTACTCCGAAAAATAAAAGGAGCCTTCAGGAAACCTGTAGGGCCATTTTTACTTCCGCCATTATGCTTTGGCTTGCATAAGGCATTTCGAATCCCCAGTTTTCCAAAAAAAGGCGAGCTACGGAAAGGCCTATGTGTTATAAATTATTACGCACGCCAGAGGAAATCCAAGTGACGTCAATTATTGTGTAGCCATACTTTACAGCGTTCGTCATAGCCAAACTCTAGCTTCTATGCGTATCCCCTTTCCCCCTCACTTTAATTACTAATCGTCGCTGTTAAGCCAAGACGTGTCAAGGCTACCACGAACAGCGTCAGTTTTGCTTGCGATAAGGATGATGTTGAAAATATAAATCACATACATGTAGTGTTCGTTTATCATACTGTGTGACCGCATTTGCCACAGCAAATCTCGACTCAGCTAAAAGCCACATTTGTTCACAGAACCCGTTTCGGAAAACGCACTATAAACCCCTTATTTTGAAATTACCATCAGACATTTCGTGGCTGTTTCTTGGCGTCCACAGCCGAATATACACTGTTTCATTGATGGTCTGGAGATTAATTGCCCTGTTAAGCTAATGAAGTTAAAATTCCAACTTAGTACGTCTAGGCAATTTAGAACTGCAATATGTATTTGTCCGGGATTTATTATATCTCCTAAAAATATTTTCATCTACCATGTTCTAGTCATACGATACACTCGGCAACAATGTCTTTCAGATTTTCTCGAGAAGGTTATGCTGTAGATAGGGATCCTATCTAGGGGATATTTGAAATACAAAACTTCTACTCTCCACACACTAACCCTTGATCTTTAGTTTTCACCGCATTGTCAGCATAGAAATACTTGACATTTCCTCTTCCATTAGGTTATTTGCCGACGATTGTGTTCGTTACCGTGAAATTTTGCGCTCTAACGACACTGATACCCTGCAATCTGACCAGGATAATATTTCTTTGTGGTGCATGCTTGGCTAATGAAATTTAACTCAAATACATACAAAGGAATGAGGTTAACTCGTAATTTATAAAAGTTGTGTCCCCTTCGTACCTGCTTAACAACACCCCCCTAAGTAACTTTTCTTGTTACAAGTAGCTCGGCGTCAACATCTCTAACGACCTGTCATGGCAGGCTCACATGGATTATATAACATAGAACGCTAACTGAACTCTTGGGTATTTACGTCGATTTTTTCCTTGTTCCAGTTAACTTAAAGCTTCTCCTGTATAAAACATTAATGCGGCCAAAACTCGACTATGCGTCGTCTATCTGGGATCCTAATATCCACATGCTCATAGACAACATTGAATCCATTCAGAATATTTGAGCACGCTTCATATTGTCCAATTACTCTCGAACTGTGTGTGTCTCATTAATGAAGGCTCATCTCAGTTTGTCTAACCTCTCAATATGACGCTAGAATTCGCGTCTCTGTCTCTCTTATAAGATCTATCACACTAACAGAACCCTCTCTGATTCACTGTTTTTTTCCACCAGCCTACATATCAGCACGCAATGATCATCGATACAAGGTTGGCGTTCCCTTCTAACATTCGAACCAGCACTTCAACTCTTTCATCCCTAAAACATTTACTGAGTGGAACCAGCTTCCCTCATCGATCCCTTCGATCACAAACGCCAACATGTTCAAATCAATCTTTTCTGAGTGCACTGTAATGTATTCTAATCCTGCTGTTTTGTTTTACTTTATGTTTGATATTTGTTGTGCGACTGCTATCTGTAATGCCCAGTGCCTCGAGAGTAAATAAATGAACTGAAATGAAATAGGAAAACAAGCGAACCCCTCGACGTACCCCTAATTCATTCACAGCTTGATCAATGTTGGATCAGTATCGGCCAAATATGAAAGCAGGGGCCGTAAACTAGCGTTTGTGAGTTTCACAGAAGTGCGGCGAGGCGGATTCACCCAGAACCTCCTTCTTTATTCCGCAGGGTCTTGTGGCTCGATCCCAGACGAACAGTTCTAAGCTATCGTAAAAAACCTGCCTGAACAGTGCCGAATTCGTTTAAGTGACAGCCAGAACTGGTTCACATATATCTAAAAGATGGCTACTGCATCTAACATGAACTGCACTGCTGAAGTATTGACAGTAACACAATCAGCGGTTCGGAAAATACAAAAGTTGACTTGGCGACCATAACTTCGCAATGATCGCAAAAGCTTTAAATTTGATATTATATTCTCATGCTTTGCACTAATTCCAGAATGTTTTTGTCGCAAGACGGCTGAAGCCCCGTAGACCTATAGTCAGCCTCCGCCAGAACGGGTTTCCCAGCACAGCTTCAACCAAGGCAGAAAACCTATCCATCCTTTAAGCCATCACCGTAATAATCAAACTTATATGCACTACCCTAAGAAACTGTAGGCCGTTAAGAGATTACAACGTAATAACACTGTAAAACTTCGCAGGATTTGCAAAGGTATCACCAGTCCAATCCTGTTGACTACGTTGGCATTCTCTTTACACGATCATGATGGTGTATGATAAGTCCACCCTTTTGTTGCAATCGGCAACAGCCTCGACAATACCCAGTCACATACTTCAATTCTTCCCATTCTTTTTCCATGCCCCCCAACCCCCCATCAAAAATGAAAAATAACCCTGGGAACAACACCCGCTACAGTCACCCTATGACAGGTTTGCAGCCAATCAAAACTAAATAAATAAACAGGTGTTTTGGCCCGAACCTACATGTTAAGGAACGAGACGAAACAGGTATACCAAGTTCTCGAGACTCTCCGTAGCAACTAGGGCCTAACACGCGAGTACCGATTTCTCGGAAGCCGCGTAACTTGTGCCCTCAGTGTGACGCAAACATTTCAGCAAACCAGCATTTCCGGTGTCGAAACAAGTGAACGCAAGAGACACGTTCGTGGGTTAAGCGCGTTCTTTGACGCAAGTAACTTCTTATGAATTCCACGCAAAATTCTAGTGAAATATAAAAGCCGACGTTTTTATGAGCGGGCGTAACAGATTTATCTAGTTCTTCTCGAGGCTTTTGGAAGCATATTATGGTTAAGGTGCGAGTAGTGGTTCCTCAGGGGCCGCGTAACTTGTGCCCTCACTGTGATGCAAATACTACAGAAGCCAGTATTTGAGGACTGGAGGCACGTGAGCACAAAAGACACGCTCGTGGCACAAGCAGTTTCCTAGAAGCAAGTAACTCCTTGTGTCCTTGCAAGTGACTCCTTGCGTCCGGATGATTTCTGGAATAGGTTCATAAAATACCAAAGGTGGCCCAAGAACGAACCCTTTCAAGGTAGTCATGAAATATTTCCAGCGCCTCCATCAACTATCAGTAGCCCGTTAGGGTGAAAAAGGGCACTGCCAGCCATATTTACCTTTTGTATTATACGGTGAAGGAGGAGTGAAGACCGAATAAAAGAAGAGCCGAAACTTTGGCTACCTAATAATTTGAAACCACAGATCATGCTTCTGATGGAGTGTTGTATTAGAAAGGTTGTGTGTGGCAGAAATATTCAGCTGTAAACAAACATTTTGACGGGAGATTGAATTTAGGGAAGCACTTTGGGTTGTGATGCCTGTTATACGTCGGTCTCATAAAGTTTAGTTCACTTTTTGGGAAATAACATACTACACACAGGAAACGGCGACAGAAATGTTGATTAGTTGAAGCAGGTTAGAAGTCGGGGTGGCCCCAGGTCCCAGCCTCATGGCGATTTTGGTATTCCTATTCACAAGAGAGAGTGGTTTCCACAGGTCAGTGTTACCCAGTGTCCGCTTCCCCTTCTTTTGAAAGGAAAATGGACAGAAACGTTCGTTACGGTAGCGCCATATAGGGAGCGGGTACAACGGAGCGTGTACCAAAGGCAATAACATAGGGGCAGTAGTAATGGCAGGACTGGATGTGGGGAAGTAACGCTCGGCATAAGTGTGTGTGTGAGCCTGGAGGTGTCTTCATGTGCGTTCTAGAGCGTGTGTGAGTTGAGAACGGGTAGGTGAATATTTGCCGTGGTCGACATGGTAATGACTGACAATGTCGTGATTAGTTCTTAATCTGCCCCTGGCTCATCTTTCCCCGTGGTAGAGAAGAAGGCCGCTAGACGCTGTCGCTAATTTTAGTGAAGATAAAGGTATCTGTTAGCGGCATATTCCGATGAGGGCTGAACCCAGGGAGCGCGCGATTTTTTTGTGCAGTTCGGGTAGCGCCATAATGTTTGAGGTGCAATGAAGTTTTCTAATATGAGGCGTGCATCTGGGCCTCTTTTCTTTTTGGTAAGAAAGAAATGGACAAAACGACATTAAAATTGTATTTGTGTGCCTTAGCCCTGGAGTAAATATTGAGAATATATAGTGGAGTGCATTTTGCAGTATAAGAAAACTTGATCATGTAGACATCTACGAGGTCGAATTGGTTTCTTTCGGTGGCGATATTTTGTGAAATTATGACCGCCGTTTTGGGGTCATAAACGTTTTAAATGCTTAATCAGAGGGCGCGTAACCCCAGTGCGTGTTTATTGAACAGCTGTATCTTCCGTCTATGTAACCTGCGACTGGGTGTGTATCTGCACGTTTCCACGTTTCTAGAGGTCCCTAATGCAGTTCTACTGCCACAGGCGAATGAGATCACCGTCGTTACTCGTTTGGACATACATGGTGCGTATTAATGGCAGGGGAAGAAGCCATATGATTGTGTATATTATGGACAGCAGCTTTATTAGAGGAATGCATTTTATTCCTCAGAACCACTGCGCATGCGTCTGGGTTGTCAGGCTAGACTGCAGCGTTTTATGTACATTGGCTTAGTTTCTTCAGTCGAGCAGTGCTTTCCGGCAGTTCATTGCGGTGTTTGTTAATTGCTCGTCGACCTGTTGTTCCACAGGAGGGGGATGCTTGGGAGGTGGTGGGACGTATCTTTACCCTAATACGGTGAAAGATTTGTGCACGGGGGCTCGCCAGCAAGTGTAATGATCTGGAGCCCTATGGATTAAATTTTCTGGCGGAGAGTCGCAATTTATTCCACGTTTCTTACTATCTGTCTGTAGATAAAAAATCCAACCACGTGCTGTTTCATTTCGTCAGGTCCCTAAATGCACAGAATATACCGGCTTGTCAGTACAACGAAGCCTTCTACTGTTCGTGTTTTATCCCTTAGCACAATAATATCCCATTTAACGTCCGAGAGCTCCTCTAAAGATAGGGCTAAGCTTTGCTCGCTGGAGAGGTTTCGCACGGCGAACGTTGCCGAATCCTAGTTCCCTGGGCGGCCTGCCCGGAACCAAAGATTCTTAACACCCTCTGCTATATCACTCGCCGCTGTGGTCAGGGCATCAACAACGTTTGGGGATTTAGGGCCGATATTTGGGTAAGACATTCATGTAGAAATTGGACCAACTACTAAAGTAGAGCGGCCTGATCTTTCTCTGGTGAGGGGGTACTGCTTGAGTCGGGAGGAGCCTTTCTAGCAAAACCGCAGCTATCAAGTTCAGTCCTCTAGGTATCTGGGATGGTGTGTACTTCAGCACGCGCCGCACTCTATACCTGGAATATTTTGACAAAAAAGGGAAACAAAAACACAAGTTCAAGGAGAAAAACCAAAGCAAAAAATATTTTTGAGACAAAAACTATCAGCGGCCCTTCCTAAAGCAAAACTAGCAGCGTATTCAACGCTAAAACGTCTTATTCTTGAATACGCGAGCGTAGTTTGGAACCATCACCAGGCATACCTCATTGATAAGATAGAACACATACAAAATATGGCCCTCCAATTCATTTCTCCAAAAGACTCACGGTACGATAGCATAACCACACTCCGCAGTCAAGCTTTCCTACCAACATTTAAATGCAGCAGACACGTGTCAATCCTAATTTTTCTTTATTTTTTATTGCGCCCTAAACATAGACAAAGGCTGGTATATCCGGCCTCGTTTTTATCATTCCTGTAGAACCAGCCATAGATGTAATATCAGGCCTTTTGTACCTCGTACTAACATTTTCAAATTTCCGTATTTTCACTAATCATGGAAACCTGGCCTAAATTACCTAGTGAACATGTTGAAGCGCGTTCTGTGGACATGCTTGTTGCTAAAGTTAAAATATTGTATAACTATGAATATCAATAAAAGTGTGTTAACCTGTGAAATATCAATATACATCACCATTATTACCCCTTGTATGCTAATAGCTTTGAAGGGGTTTGTTAAAATATCGTATTTTTTGCACTGTACCACTCCGATATAGGTCTTTAATTAGACTTACAGTATGAAGAAATAAAAATATATAAAAATAAATACAAAAAAAAACAAATGGAACAATCGCGGGTGTGTTGTGATAATTACTCTTCTCCTAATCGCCCAGTGAGAATCTCTGACGGGGCTACGATAACATAGGCCTTACCATAACCTAGTAAAGATAGAGAGAGAAATAACTTTTATATGTTTGTTGGGTAGTTGGACGGGGTGGGTGCCCCTAGTCGAGGGCTCCGGTCTCCAGGGCGCCGGTGGTTGCTCTGGCGATCGTTCGGCACTGCTTTTCGTAGTCGGCGCTAGACAGTTCCTCACTCCACTGCTCCTCTGTTAGAGGGTATTCGTGAATTTTGTGAATTGCTACGTTAAAAAGCATCGGAGATGTCACAGAACCCTCTGGTGTGCCTTTATTCGGTGATTTGTGTGTGTCTGTGCGTATATCCCTAATTCCTATCGTGGCCGTGTGGTCCTCTCAGAAAGAACGCACATAGGTAATATTCTAACTCCGCAGTTTAGGTAGTTAAGATTGGATAAAACTGTTTGGTGCGTAATATTGCCGAATGCGCCTTTTAAATCAAGGGCCACGATCACCGCTTCACTTACACAAGAAGTTGCATCTAAAATTTGTTCCTTTATTTGGAGTAAAATATCCTGGATTGGCAACTTTGGCGTAAAACCGTATGTTCTGGTAGGGAAGAGATGGGTAGTCTCTATGTAGTTCTGCAGTTTATCCAGGACTACATGTTTCATTATCTTACCTACACAGGATATTGGCCTCATGCTACCTATTGACAATGTTTCCCCGTTTGGGGAGAAGAATCATTTCTGCGTGCTTTCATTCCGGTGGCAGGGTGCCTTCCTCCCAGTGGCTACTGTAGTATTTTGCGAGGCCTCCTATAAATCTGTCTTCTAGTTTTTTGAAGTATTTGTACAGTTATTCCGCCTTTACCAGGTGTGGTGCACTTTGCTATCTTAGTAAGGGCTCTTCTGATTCCCGCTTCCGTAGATAACCTTTCGAGGGTTGGGTTGGCGTCGCCACTGTGCGTGTCGGCTTGCGGCCCAGTCCGTGTGGGGTTCAGGAGATATTTGTCCACGATTCTGTTTTTATTTGTTCCTCTGTTCTCGGGAATTTGTGTATAATCTTGTTTACATTGTGTTTTGGTTGCTCGCTTCTTTGTACTGGGTCTGCTAGTTGTTTAGGTAGTGCCCAAGTTCGAGGGAAGTGCAGCGTACATTGTAGGTTTTAACATATGTTTGCGCAGTTTTCGTTGCGTTGTTCTCTCGCGCATTCATTTGTTTCCGCTGTTATCTTCGCTCTTTCAACTTTCAGCTTCCTGTTGTGTCTTTGCCTTTTCCCTCTCTTCTTCAGGCCCCTGCATGCATTCCAGAGATGGAGTAGTTGTTTGTCAACTTCTGGGCCGTCTTCAGTACCCACGATCTCTCTCGGGTACATTTTACATCCGAGATTAGTTGCATTGTCCACTCCTGTCCATATAGGTTCGCTATCGGTGAATAGATCCTTATGGAATGCGTCCCAGTCTGTGATTTTGTTAGTTCGGATCTTTCGTTTAGGTGCTGTTTTCTCTATGCTAGTGATTAGTTTGTGATGGTCGCTACCAAGGTTTCCGCGGTGTTTTCTTAGCTGACCTGAGTTACGTTTTTAGTGAAGTAAGATCCGGACACGTATCTCTGATTATAGTCATTCCCAGTCTGGTTGGGTATTTGGATCTGTATGCAGAGTCAGATTGAGTTGACTGGCTGCTTCATATGTCTTCCTTCCCTTACTGCATTGTTTGGAATATCCCCAGTGAGGTTGTGCCGCATTGAAGTCCTCTAATACAATTACGGGGTCTTTATTTGCTATTTTAGCTGTTGCTACCAGTAATTGGTTAATTTTGTAGTCTTTATCTTTGGGGGCTATAAAGATTAGGTATCCACGTCCTGGGTTGGCCTTTGTTTCAGGGAAGAATTTTGATTGGTGAGTGGGCGATACCCTGCTGAGTCGATATTGTGCTAAATTGCTGTGTGCCTTTTCTTTGCGAGAGTAATGACTTTGTTGGGATCTGTCCCTGGAAAAGACTGGAATTCAGTAATCACCACATCGGCATTGTATTCCGGTAAGAAGGTAATGTCGGGGGTTTAGCATTTGTTGGGGCATAAAGCGAGAGGTCGCTTCGTTTTGCCTGATGCCCCTGCATTTCCACTGCCATATGTTGAACAAGTTTATTTCCTTTCTTTTTTTACGTTTGCCCATCATGTTAATTCTTTTCGGTTTCCATGGTGTTTTCGTTCGGGGATTTGAGTTTCTTTTTTGGTCATCATTCTCATTCAGTCTGTCCATAATGCGTTTATGCAGGACAAACAACTGTTGAATTTGCTCTCTAAAATCGTGGAAATTGTGCCACAAAAACAGGGTCAGGAACAGTTGGGGTTTGAGGTTGGCGATTGAGCGGGATTTCTTTGTGTTGTGTTTGTGCGGATGAGGTTGGCATGGCTCGTGTGTGAGGTTGGGAACGAGTGGGATTTCCATGGATTGCTTTGTTGGGATTAGGGGGACAAGGTTGGCGTGATGGGTTGTGGTTGGTGATGTTTCGGTTTAGCCATAAGCTGTGCCCTTAGTTCGTTTTTCTTTATCAATTGCTTGTTAGTCTTTCAAGTCGTTAAAGTCTGCTGCAGTTCGCTTTTGAGTTGTTTGATTTCTGCTAGAATTTGACTTAAACTTGTGTCGTTTTTTTCGCCATCATTCTTGGCAGCAGTGGAAATGAGGCAGTCTGCCAAGCTTACCGATGATGATCGCTGAACTTGGTCCGCCTTCGGGCCGTGCCATGTTCTTGACGGGGATGTCAGGGTCTCGAGGCGAACAAACGCTAAGCGAGTGAGCAAGACAGAGCTGCCAATGCTGTTGTCTGCGGAAGAAATAGCCAGGAGTGTACAGTTTTGTAATGATAATCACAAAGTGGCGCTTTTTTGTTCAATGTAACTTGTACATTATTGTCGTTGAGGCCGAAAGAAGAAAGGATCAGTTGCTGGTAGCGTTTAATGTAACAGACGGAATTATAAAAAGTTCGCAGTTGTACTTTAATAAGAATAAAAAATGACTAAGAAGCGGCTTTGAGTAGCAGCCGTTTTCTCTACCATTTTCAAAGTATGCCGTAAGTTCCCTCACTTCTGGGTCCTTCAACTCGATCACTAAAAGAGCAGCAAAAGCAATACTTGCACTGTAGACGGAACGACATTCACTAACAGTAGCGCGTACGCGGGAACATAACGAGGAGGTACTCAACATACAGGCAATCAGCGCGTAACAATGGTCAAGTGAATGATGATCTCTAGTGGACACAAGAAGAAGCTCATTGTAGCATGCAGTGCACTAATTGTGGCTGGGATGCCGGTCTGTTAATCCTTCAGCGCACGAAAGACGGCTGCGTCACTGGGATGGTTGAAAGAAGAACACCTGAATAATTACAACTTTTCTAATTTAGAAAAGATCATGCTCATTGAGCCCTTTTGCAAAATGTGCGTTTGTGCATATTTAATAATGCAGGCAGTGGTATTTTAAGGAAGTGGCGGTCGCAGAAGAGCAATGGGTCAAGAAACAATAAACACTGCCACTAAACTATGCTGTGTTTATTTGTGTACCTAAGTTCGGCGCTCTCTCAGCTGCGACGGCTGCCGCCAGATGGAGTCAAATGCGACCATTGTTTTTTGCACCCTGTGCAAGGAGCATTACGCGGTTGGTCACGAAGTGCCCCGTCGTTGCGGAGAAATGCGAGCAAGCTTTAGTCGGTGTGACAGTTTCCAGTCTTCCAGAGTGCATCCAGCGAAATATCGGCACGTGGACGATACTATACGTAGGGGATCCCTTGGCCTCGAAGTATGTCTGCTATATTAACTCTCAGCGGTGTCCCTCGGTTATGCACTATTTTAATTGCTACCGCTGCAGCATAGGGCATCCCACATATCTCTGCTCTGAGCGTAGCTTTAAACTTGGTACCATAGTTATGCCCATGTTGGCATCTGACAAGTTATCACCGCTTTTGCGAAAGCAATTGTAAAGCGCTATAGCACGTCAAGTTTTAAATCTTCAAAACAGTCCTTACAAATATGTTCAACGGTTCAAGGTAGTTCACACACATAAATGCTTTGCCACGTTCGTTTTCCTAAAACGTTGTTTCTATACGTGACACAGACATGCTTGGGAATTTGTAATCACACCTTACAAATTGTTAGCAATCCTTACTTGTTAAGGATTGTTAATTTTTAGGCACTGTAATTGTTAAGATAACCTTGTTACCGAACTGTAGTGAAGGGCAGTGCAGTGTGGTGGCCAATCTGCCGAACCAGGGGTGTGGCGCTTGCCGAAAGCAACGGGCCTGCAAGAAAGACGACGAAGGAGCTCGGAAGCGGTCGGGAAAGACGACAGCAGGATGGCGCCGTCGAGGTGTAGGCCCGAGGTCCGTCACCGGCGCTGCCCTCGAAGTTTCCGTTCGTCGCGGTGTAGGCCGATGACAGCCGTGGACGCGGCCGGGAGAAACCGCGGTCCGGAACAAGAGTGAGTGGTGTACGGGTGACGCAGAGCGCGGGCAGCGAGGTCTCGTTTCGAGCCCAAGCTAACTCATTCCGCCGCTAATAATCGGCCCCACCACGTTCTTCGCCTGGTTGAAGCATTTCAGCTCACACGTCTCGTCACCTCTGCGGACAGACTGCCACCTCGCGTTGAATCACCGACGTCACCGACCCCTCCCCGCTCCATCCATTGTGCCAGCCCCAGCGGACTGTACTGCACCGGTTCTTCAACAGTCCTCTGCGAGCCTTGTGAATATTGTCTGGCTCCTTTCGATACCTACCCGTTTGGATTGCCTGTTTAATATAACGCGTGTGTTCGTGTAGACAGTATTCCGGCTCATTGCTCTGCACGTGGTCCGGCCCAACATTCATGACAAAAGTGGCGAGCCTGCCAGGATTCGCGTGTTAACAAAAGAGAGGAGTCCAGTTTCTGGTAGCCCTAAAACCACGTAAATATTCGAACATGTATATCGCGTGCTTGGAAAGAATAATGAAGGCGGGGCAAGTCTTGGGATTGACAGGAGCAGCCCTCCGCAACTACTTGGACAAAGAGAAGGAGAAGCTGCAAAAACAGCTATTCTTGAGTAGGGAGGCAAGGCAACTTGGTGTTGATGTTTCTCTCTTGAGAGACGCTGGTGAGCACAGAGATGCGATCCTGAAACAATGGCAGCAAAGGAAAGAGGAACAGAAAGGCAGGCACTCAGAGTGTACCAGGAAAGGAAGGACGCGGATGAACGAAAGATTACCGCCCTGAACAAAGAAATTCTGCCCTCTAATTGCGCATACGCCTCACTCGTCCGGCTGAAATATCGCATGCCCCCGTACAAGAGCCAGGCTCATCACCTAGCCACCCCACTAATTGTTCAGTGCCTACTCAACGAGAGCTTGGTTTGCAAGCACCGGCTACTAATGACGACAACGGCGAAGGTCCTGAGGAAGACAAGGCACCGGGTTCGAATATTCTCGAAGAGTACTCAAACAGCGGCCCGGAAGTCAATATTCCCAAAGGACTCGCAGCCACCAGTGAGACGTTTTCGCGCTCCCAAAAGAGACCACGGAAACGAAAGAGCCGCAAGGAGGCTGCGCCGCATTCGGCCTCAAAAACATTAGTCTGCGCCCCGAATTGCCGCACATCCCAGCAGCTAGAGTTCCATTTGATTTCCAACCATCTCGAGACTCCATCTTTTCGGAAGTTCAGCCGAAGAAGCAAACACCACGTAACACATCAAACTAAAACATTTTCAACAGGCTCATTATTCCGTAGGAGTGTGAAGTTGGACATCTTTTCCGCAGGACCAACCAGTTCTTTCCTGGTGACCCCGCGAAGTGGTACGCAACGTAAAGGACCTCCAACGAACCGTTCGCGCAAACCCCTTAAAAGCAAGCACCAACGGCGGCGAAAGCCACAAACCCGAGAGAAACATGACCTGTTCACCGCATTTCAATCCTGCTTTTTTCATACCGGATTGTTAGGACGCAGGCACCCTTGTAAAAGGCACAGGAAAGGCAGCCAGAGTGTCTTTCACAGCAGAGGTTCATGCTCCCCGAAGCGGAAGAGGCGCTGAGTTACTAGGCAACCGTAGGCTTTTCCGGCAAACACTCACGCATGTACAGGAAAGTGTGACTCTGGACAACGATTGCCAGATGTATACAGCTCCGGACGCTTTCTTTTGTTCTGGTAGTGCACTCAAGCAGACTACGACGTAGACTTTTCTGTTTCTGGTAGATTGGTGAACTGCTTGAACTGTTTCATGCCCATGCGAACTGTTCATTATGGCGTTCTTCAACTTTGGTGTGTAAACTGTTTTCTTTTCTACGAACTCGACTGTCCTGTGTGACTTTGCTAACTATATAAGTGGTTCGACCCTCCCTTCGACTCTTCGACACTGACTGGTGTTCTCCATAGACAACGTCGAGAGAATAGTTCTTTCTAAGAACTTTCTGAAGAGGGGCTGGCGTAGTGAAGGACCAGTGCAGTGTAGTGGCCAATCCGTCGAACCAGGGGTGTGGCGCTTGCCGAAGGCAACGGGCCAGCAAGAAAGACGAGGAAGGAGCTCGGAAGCGGTCGGGCAAGGCGACAGATGGACGGCGCCCTTGCGGTGTAGGCCTGAGGTCCGTCGCCAGGCTTCCCTGGACGTTTCCGTTCGTCGCAGTGTAGACCCGACGACAACCTTGAAAGCTGCCAGGAGAAACCGGGGTCCGGCACAAGAGTGGACGGTGTGCCGGTGACGCAGAGCGCGGGCAGCGAAGCCTCGTTTCGACCCCAAGCTAACTCCTCCCGCCGCTAATCATCGGCCCAGCCAAGTTCATCGCCGGGTTGAAGCATCTCGGCTCACACGTCTCGTTAACTCTGCGGACAGACTGCCACCTCGCGTTGACTCACCTAAGTCCCCGGCCCGTCCCCGTTCCATCGATCGTGCCAGCGCCAGCGGACACTAGTGTACCATTTAATCGCCAGTCCTCTGCGAGTCTTGTGAGTATTGTCTGCCCCCTTTTGATACCTACCCGTTTGGATTGTCTGTTGACTATAACGTGCGTGTTCGTGAAGACAGTAGTCCGCCTCATTGCTGTGAACGCGGTCTGGCCCATCATTCACGACACAAACCTTAGTCCGGCTTTCGCCGTCCAGATCTTCAGGAAACGTCAAGGCCACGGCTTGGAAAATTATCAAAGTCAAGAGCGAGAGGGGCGTGTCCAAGGGTGAGCACCTAGTACTGCAATAGAAAGATTTTCTTTGCAAATATTCTGAGAATGTTAGAATCCCTTACACAAAAAAATTTAGTCAAAGTTTGCGAGAGAACAATACTTCCGCGTTTTTTTTTTGCATGTAAACAATTACAGATAGAGCGAGGAAAAAGCGGTTCGTGTGAAAACTCGGTGGTCGCTCCAGGCGTACGTACGGTAACCATGGTTTACGCACCGAACCGCACCAGTTTTTCAGATGGTTGAATCCACTTAGGTGGAAAGTAAAAATGTCTTCCCTGCGAATAACCACGACCGTAAGAAAGAGGAGTAAAGCAAGAGACACAGAAACAGTTGAACAAAGCCCGTTCTCTAAAGTTAGCATTGTAAAACCAGAGTGCAGGTTTGTTCGTAGAATATAAATATGTAAGCAGTGAAAAAAAAACGGAACAAAAATATAAGGGTACAAATATACAGAGCGCTGACCACGGAGTACAAAAAGACTGCTTCGTGCATGCATGGTACTCGTAGCAAATATATCAGCCTTGACAGAGTGCATGCTCTCAGGTATAAAGGTGCCAAAAATTGCCAAGAATAGACACGTCTAAAAAAGAACGGTAGTGATATCAGAAAACGATCTGCAGCTCGAAACGTTAAGCTGTTCGCGCAGTGATGCGATGTTCAGTTGCTATAACAGTCCATGAAATATTTTCCACGCTATTAAAACTATTTAACGCTCACCCTGTAAAATCTGCCAAAAAGTACTGAAGCAATCGCCACACGTTCGGTCTATTAGCACGGGAATAATATATTATAAAGCGTTCTTGTAACAAAAACTTAATGAGCAGGTAGGCAAATGCAATAACGCCCGTCTCAGGGAGCACCAGCAAAACTCGGCCAGAACGTGCAAACTTCTTTGCTCAGATGTTTGATGAGTACGACTTTTAGAGAAGTGTTGTGTTAGTGGGAGACGTAGCGACAAAACGGACCTATGAAATCTTGGTGGCAGAAGCCACACGTTTGGATTTTCCAAAAAATCACCGCACGTTCACCACATGTTTCTGCTGATTCGCTACAAGTTTGTAAATCTGGGTGGCAAAAGCTACACGTTCTTCAAAAGCCTCTAGTTCTTCAATACTTTCTCGGCGACATACTTTTAGGTGGTTCTCCCTTTCTACTTCAAAAAAGCGTTCCACCAAAGCCCCTCCGGTCCCGGGTTTGACAGAGCTATCTGTCAAAAAATTGGATTGTTTGTCCAACGTTCTCTACTGCATACCTACATTACAGGTGCGTTGTAAGTTTTGAAAACGACCGTCAAAATCAGATGATAGGTGTCCGATGGCTAATAAAAAATCTCATAGCTGCCCATATAACGGGGATTCTTCCACAGATGCTTAGCTCAAAGAAGCTTGTATACTTGGCAACGGATTTGCATGGAGCAGCGGTCCTGCATCTAGAACTATATTCTGACGCAGCTTTTAGCCTTTTATGTATTTGCATGTAAATACCTAGGTCTTTCATATAACGGCGAACACTGCATCTTGTTTGTTTACGTGTATTTTTTCTGCGCTTCGGCCGCGCCTGTCTTTTATTTGTGTTCAAAGCGAAGCACGTATATCATCTTTGTAGTTATGCCCTTAGGGCTGTGTTATTGGACACGCGGAGTGTTTAACCCTCTAGTCTCTAGTCTCGAATAATGTTGTGTGATCCCCAAAGTTCTCGGTGCAATGCGATGGCTACGGAATCACACAGGTCGAAAACTGTTTAATGGCAGAGTTAACGCCGGAGCATTCCCTTCGCCAACACTCGCCAGCGCGCGTCAATTTGTTGACAGCTACTTCGCCACCTATGTATTGATTGAGTGGTTAGTGGATGGCAACTTCATACATATAAACTTCCTTTTCCTTCAAGACGGCTATGGTCTTTTTTGGTTACGTGTTATCTGGTGGAGTAGCTCCGCACATGCACACCACACTATCTCAAATCGACAACAGAGCCCAACTAGTACAAGCTGCTAACAGGAATGTCTGAATTGGAATTTTAGACAACTAATTAATAAATGGAAACATAAAACGTCGCGAGCGGTGCCATGAACAACTTCTAAAACATAATCAATGCTTGAAGCGCTCCTGTAGTTCTGCAGTAACCACGGGAACCATCATAAATTTATGAGGCACATTGCGGCGTTCCTGAGAAATGGCGAGAACACCTCTAGAAGGTTCCGACGTTTAATCATTGGGACGACCACGAAACACCAAGGCAAGCGTTTTCTGTCTTTAAAAGT
This sequence comes from Haemaphysalis longicornis, assembly GCF_048455015.1. NCBI lineage: Eukaryota > Metazoa > Arthropoda > Arachnida > Ixodida > Ixodidae > Haemaphysalis > Haemaphysalis longicornis. The sequence goes on from NW_027526214.1 coordinate 99,235,479, forward strand.
GTGCACGCACTGAATATGACCACCACAAACACACGGTGACGACATGGGTGTTGTTAAAGGGGTTTTGAAAACGTTCACGACACTGGTACGCTAGGAACACGAGAAGTCTTTTCTGGGCAAACCAGTTATGTAGGCTTGGCTGCCGTCCTCGTCAAAAATCAAAGCGGTTTCAAAAGAGTAATCGCATTTACGATGCGTGGTCTCTGTGAGGAGGAGAAAAACTACTCCGCCTCTGAGAAACAATGTCTCGTTATCACATGGGGGATTTCAAATTTCGCCCATTCGTTTATTATAGGCTATTCAAGGTTGTGACCGACCACCTTGCGCTTTGTTGGCTTGCCAACTTGAAGGACCCGTCTGGCCGTCTTGGTTGGTAGAGCTTGTGCGTGCAAGTGTTCGGCGTTACAATCGTCTACAAATTTGGCTGGAAACACTCCGATGGCCGCAGGCTGTCCCAAGCCCACATCGACCCAACACCGCAAGACTGCGAAGAATACAGCGCGTTCATTGGAGTAGTGACGGAGAGCGACCCACAGCGTGCCGTAGCCAACTTACGCGTCATGAAGGACTACCTCGATGGACACAACGTCGCCGTGCCCAGTACCTTCAAACGCAAATTACCAGCATTCAGCCAGAAAAACGTCCTTCTCGTGACGAAGAATTTCAGACACGAAATAAGAACATATTATCTTCTTGTCATCCCCGAAGACTTTTGTGACGCCGTTTTAAAGCGTGCCACTCCGACCCGTCTTCCGGATATCTCGGAACAGGTCGAACAAATGAAAAAACAAAGGTGAAATCCTACCGCCCCCGCCTTACTTCCAAAGTCACCGATTACGTCCGAAGCTGCCGTGACTGCCTGCGACGAAACACGCTGCCGACGACCGCCGGATTTCAGCAGATGGTCGCCGCACCATCGAGGCCCATTCAACAAATTGGGATGAACCATGAGGGCCTGTTTAGAACGTCACGATCTATAAAAGTTGATTGTCGTAGCTACAGGCTACATGATGGGCCACACAGCTACCACCGCGCTTCCGAGGAGCAGTACACAAGAAGTCGCCATGTTCTTCATAAAGCCAGTTGCGCTGCCACACGGTGCCCCTGAAACCCTAATCACGGACCGCAGAACGGCCTTCCCGGGGGAGCTTATGCAAGGAATCTTATGCTACAGCAACACGCATTACCGAGAAACTACGGCGTACCACCGCCAAACCAAGGCACAACAGAAAGTCTGAAAGTGACGGTCGCAGGTATCTGTCCATGTGTGGCGTCGCAGAACATTAATTAGACTTGAGACGAGGTGCTTTCTTATGTAACTTCCACGTACAATATGGCTATCCAGGAAACTATACAGACGACCCCGTTCGAGGTTGTCTACGGAAGACAGCCGACTAGCATGCTTGACGCCAAGGTACCGCGCGTAGAGGAGGACGACCTCAACGCAGACCACCAAGCGCACGGAGGATGGCCACCAGGTCACTCGAGTTTGCAAAACGAACCAGCAGCTGGTGGATTTCGGACGGTAGAACTCGCGACGCCGAGACCCCAAGTACTGCCAAAGGTGTCGCGTGTGGGTTTGGACACCCATCCGACGACGTGAACTCAGCGAGATCTTCTGCGATGGTATTTCAGAACCTACCAGATTTTTCAAGATATTGACAATCTTACCTAGGAGGTGAACCCGGGTGGTTATCCCGGAACATCAAGACGACGCACCCGGCCCGAAGTCGTCCACGAGGTTCGCCTGAAACGTTTCTGCGCACGATGACGAACTTTTTTGTCGTTTGTTCCAACTGTCTTTTATTTTAGCATCGGGTCGATGCACCTTTAGAGGGGGGTAATGCCAGGAACCGAATATATCTACTTAGCCAGGTAAGCGAATATATCTACTTAGGCCAAGCCAAGTTGTGACCCAAGATCCCAACCATGAGGCAGAGATAATTAGAAGGATCAGAATGGGGTGGGGTGCATATGGCAGACATTCTCAGATAATGAATAGCAGCCTACCATTGTCGCTGAAGAAGAAAGTGTATGACAGCTGCATCTTACCGGTACTCACCTACGGGGCAGAAACTTGGAGGCTCACTAAGAGGGTTCAACTTAAATTGAGAACGACTCAGCGGGCAATGGAGCGGAAAATGATAGGTGTAACATTAAGGGACAAGAAGAGAGCGGAGTGGGTCAGGGAGCAAACTGGTGTTAAAGACATATTAGTAGAAATTAAGAATAAGAAATGGACGCGGGCAGGGCATGTAATGCGAAGGCAAGATAACCGCTGGTCAGTAAGGGTAACAGAGTGGATCCCTAGAGAAGGCAAGCGTTGCAGGGGGCGGCAGAAAGTTAGATGGGCAGATGAGATCAAGACGTTTGCGGGAATAAATTGGTCACAGTTGGCACAGGACCGAGATAATTGGAGAATAATGGGAGAGGCCTTTGCCCTGCAGTGGGCGTAGATAGGCTGGTGATGATGATGATGATGAATGCCAGGAACCATAAATTGAGTTTGTTTGTCTTGTTTTCACCGCCCGGCTCCGCCGGTCTGCTATCTGTGGGCCAAGGGAAGCGCTTGTTCAGATCTTTATTTTTACGGCACACGTGGTATCTCTCTTAATATGAAGAGCGTTTCGAATTAACGTCAACAGCCTAAAATGATGTTATGTGATCTACAGCACTGTGGATACAATTCTGGGTATAGTTCGAGAAGCACTCACGCCCAAAGATAAATGCCCGCAGAGCCGATGCGGCGGTATTCGGTTCGCCGACACTCGCCTGTGTACGCAACTTTGTTGACTGCTGCTTCACCGCCTGTGCATTTTTCTGTTGTTAGGGGAGCACAAGGTCGCTCCAATAAACTTAGTCTTCAAGCGAAGAATGTCATCTTTGGCTTTGTGACAATAAGTTTAAAATAAACATATTCACTTTCATTCACCATTACACCGAAACAAAACATTGCAATATTTCTAAAAAGTATTTCAAGCAAGAAAATTGTTGAACTTATCTCTCGACCAGTGAAGGAAATTCAAATAAATATAAATGAAAGCTTGTTCTTTGAGCAAGCTTTTGGGGAAACCATAAAGAAGGAAACTTGAGTAAAACCAGGAAATCCAGGTGGTTTACAGTAATTGTGTTTTTCATTATTTACTGTTTTTCTTTTTATATATTGGAATGTTTCTCTTATACAAGGAGCTGACACTAACACCTTCTACTTTATTTACGCAGTATTCTCCTAAGCGGACGATTCCTGTTTTTTAGGAGGTGTAAAAAACTATTTACTGGTTCGTGGCCCCGTACATTTTCTATACACTGCTGGCAATGCGTAAAGGGGTTGTGAAGCCCTCAAAAAAGTTCTGGGAGATATCCATGTGTACCTTTTTCGCGAGAGTTTGCCTTACGGCATAACAGTTATATATACAACATCACATTTGTGTCACGCAGAAACGTGAGCAGAGATTGGTACTGAGGGCCCCAGATCCACCGCTGTAGATCAGGGGGTTTCCAAGGATGGAGCCCTGTGCCCCGCTGGTGTTGCAGGTGAGAGGTTTGCAGGGCAGGGCAGGTCCATAGAAGGTGGCTCATGTCGGCTTCGGGCTTCGGACGCAGGGACTGTACTAACGGGACAGGTGTTCGCAAACGGTGAATGATAGCGGGCAGGCCAAGCGTGGGTCACTGCTGGGGATAAGCCACCCCAACTAGAAGCCTCCGCGGCAGAACCTCCTGCCAGCGAGCGAGCCCACAGGGGAGGTCAGTTCCAGGCGGTGGAAGTACAGCACGCGTGGCGCGGCGGAGGCTCTCCTTTTCCACCAAAAGTGTGTTTCTGGATTTTGTTCGTATTTCAGCACAATAGCATAATAAGACAGTAGGTACTGTCTTATTGTGCTGAAAATGAATTGCAAAAAGTTTTTCTTAGCTGAAGAAATAACATATATCGCTTTATGGAAAACATAAATTCCGATTAGCATTAGGGTGCCTGAGAATAAATGTTGAATTTCAAAAATGCATTGAAGATTACTACACTTTCTACTGTAAATGCGCGTGCAGCGTGAAGTGCAGTTTTCTCGGCAACGTCATATATCTGCGGCGTCTCAGAAAGTCATCGGGTGATCAGCGAACGCACAGATAAGCGTGCAACTGTGCTTTTATCTCACACCGCGGGTAAACCACCGGCGAGGATATTATTGAAAATTGTGTTTGAGCCTCGATCGGTAATGTGACGTGGTTGCAATGAGCAACGCATCGTGGCCCAGCGAGCACGTTGTTGCAAATGGTGTTTAAGTATCCCGCGCAAATGTGATGGGCTTTAGAAGTGCAGTGAATGGAGCAGCGTTTGGGGAAAGTGCGAGATGAAGGGCGCTCTTTGGCGGCAGCGCAAAAAAACGTTTGCGGAGCTGCAGCGAGAGGAATTACGCCATAGCCCCGCGTGCCGCCCTCGCCATTAAAATTTCGTCAGAGGATCCTCTTTGTTTAGTTTCCGACTTCGCTGCCGCGTTGATTCAATCAGAGACCGGCACCGATAGACCCCGCAGCCACCAATGGGAAACCTAGTTACCAGGTGCCAAACAGCTGCTCCTAAAAAGTTTCCAATCATACCTCAATCTGTCTACAAGGTGAACAAAATAAAAGAGCGCAAACTTCTACAGCCACGGCCCGCGTCTTTGTCGTGACGTTAACGTGTTTGCTTGGGAAAGTAAACAAAGAATGACGCTTGTCTCAAGTCTATAATTATGCGTGTGTCGCATGCTTTTCCATTGAATCTATAACTTCTTTCACAAGTCATAAACATTGAAAAGTAAGTGCAAATCCTCTGCTTTTCATTAAAAATGTATATTTAGGTCTAATCTTGCAGGACTGCCCAAAAAATCCTACAGGTGAAACTAATGTTATGCAACAGGAGAGTGTTCCCCACTCAGGCAGTTACCGCAAAAATCACGGCTTGAATGTTAGGCAGAGCATTCTGCGAATATCAATATAGGTGTTCTGTTGTCGAAGTAAGGTATGTGCAGGCAGCAATTTGTGTGGCGCATTCGCGAATTTTCCCGCCATTTTCCAACCGGCGGGCATTGTGGCCAGACCAGGAATTAACTCCTCCCTCACATATTAGCAAAGGTGGTCGCCAGAATATGTAACATTCGCCTATTATATACTACATTATTTTAGGCCGAAACTCATCTTGCTCTAGGCCGTCCAGCTGATCCTGGCTGCCCTTGAAAGGCAGAAGCCGGTCGAAAGCAGAGAGGGCTCGGCCCCCAATCAGGGGCGTCCGAAGGACCACGAGGGGGTAGACAGGCTACTGCCGAATAGAGGGTCTTTGGCGGGACGACGTAGGCCGCGTCATGCTGCTCCATTAGGGACACCACAGCAGGCGATTAAATGAAGTCTTTTCTCACTCACTCCTCTTGCTCTGGCACTGTCCCGGCCGTAGACGGCAAATAAATAATAATTGTGGCAGGATCCCGCTAGGGATTGGCCAACCAAAAATTGGCCGAAGAGGACAAAATGTTCAACGCGTTCATTGCTACCCAACAAGGAGGAAAGGAAGATGAAGGGGTTGTCGTTCGTCGCCAGCGAGCTGAAGACACGTACCGGGGGTACGCGACACAAGACGCTCTTCTGAAGGGCACGGCCAATGTGGCTAAAACGTCACACACCGAATTCGCCAACTTACCCATGGAGATTCTCATCGTCCCAAAACAAGACCCACATAATCACCCCAAACATCGACGTTGTCGACGGGCTCGTCAACGGAGCGGTGGAAAGCTTGGCGTGTCCAGTCCTAATATAATGTCTGGGCGAATGTTTTACGGTTTTACCGATGAGCATTTTGCTTACGCCCCTCTCATCATCATTCACTTCGTGGAGAGGGAGGAATTTTTCTCTTTTTTTCTGGGTTCGTTCGCTTCCCCTCCCCTCAATATCTCCATCTCCATTTTTGTGTCCCTTGGCTGATGTTTCCTCTGGGAACGGCTATGATTCCGCCAGTACTGCCTTTGCTGCACGGCATGTGAGCCGTTATCCCATTGTCCCTTTCTATCTTTTTTTTTTCTGACCACCCTCTTTCCTGTCTATCCCCTCCTAGACTCAGTCTTGATTGAAGGGGCCCTGAACCTGTGAGGCAGTTATCAGCTGAGTCGGCTTTTGCGTCTTTTCTAATAAAGCATTTGTCTCTCTCTCTTGTCACCCAGACTTGCCTCGTGGAATACGCGGGCGTTTGAAGCCTGCGTGCACGAGGCATGCGCGGTGTTTATTGGGTGTTTTTACACCATATCAAGCATACGAATGGGCCATGTGCCCCTGTTCCAGCGGGAGCTGTGTTGATTTGTTCGGATGATACATCAAACGTCCTGGGCCCGTAAAGACCACGAATCTGTCAGTACGGTCTGGATACAAACTCCTCCGCGATTGCACCGTGGCTCGCGCTCGGACCCGAGTTTGTTATTTTATTCGCTACGTCTCCAGTGGAGTTCGCGCGCGTGTTGAAGTTAAGGTCCTATGCAATTCAACGTATGAAACAGATGTTCGTTTTCTAAATTATTTGTTACGTCTGGGTGTATGAGCATGAATTGGAGCATGAAAACCGCTTTCAGGGTGTTTTGAGTGTCTATAGAAGCCTATTTTAGCGTTTGCGCCCTAATGACTATAAAAGGCCACAAATGGGTATTTGTAATACCTATTGGAATATCGGCTGCTATGTGAACACTAATTTGTAGCACGTTTCTTTTTGTGGGGCGGTTAGAGATTCTTACTTTACCTTGCTACATTGAAGATTCTGGGCTCTACTAACTAATTTTATAACTAATACGCAACTCTAATAACTAATGAGGACTCCATTAGGTCTAGTGTATATTAAATAGGTTCATCTTACTGTAAGTATTCGTTATATTAGAATTTTACCTATATTACTTGCTCCTCGCAACGAAATGTAGTTTGCGGACGGAATTTATTATTGCCAAGAGGATATTGGTTCGGCTTTGGGTACAGCGAGCACTAATCTGCCATGCAGATTTTGGTAGCCCTACAAAAGGCTGTTTGTATTGTTTGTGGACGGGCGTCTAACTACTGATGGAACTGCCGGGTGATGGCATCATCGAGACTCAGGAATGGGTCCATGCAGTGGTAGCTGCCACAGCCACGATTGCAGGATGGAATTTTGGTTCCCGCCTTCGCGCAGCAAAAGCTTGTTCTGGCGCCACTGCAGCTTAATCAGTAGAGTGTTCGCGCCAGTTACCGGGTCCACGAGGTTTACCTCATTGTTCGCGGTTGGGTGGATCAGCCTTATGGACAATAAGAGGGAATAGTTGGTCGAGTTGCTTACTCACTAATGAACTCATATTGCTTGCGAACGTAAACACAGGACGAAGAAGGGAAATGCGAAACAGACGCTAGCCTTCAAGTTGGTTTATGTAAAGGGGAACAAGAAAATACGCATACGGGTACAGCCTGCGAAATTTTAGTAGTATACCAAGAGCGACGACCGCTCGGCATCTGGGCGCCTTATACCGGTGTTCTGCCGCGAAATAGGGGAGAGTACGCGTACGCAAATAGCGACATATGCTGTATGAGTGTCGTCAGCTACGGTATTTCCTGCGCAATTTCCTGCCACTGCATCTGGAAGACTTTTTTTCACGAGAAACCGTGGTTATTTGAAGAGCCAGCACATTTCATTTGCGTGTTTGATTTTATTTCATGTCACTTGCCCCGCATTTCGTGAGGAATGCCACTGAAGAGATATAAAGTAGAAAAGTAATAGTTTTGTGGGTGGAATGGCATCAGGCCACAGCGCGAAATAATGCCATAAATAACAAATTAATCAAAATAAAAAATATGCTGGCTAGCTACCTTTAGCGGTAGCGAAACGGCCTTGCAAGAGAAGAAACGCAAGGGGTGTGTGACACTGAGGAGATCAGCGGAGCAGAGGACGCTCCACACAACAGATAGTTCTATGCGCGTGCCCCTGTACGCTCGCCTATTTTTCCAGTGAACGCCATGATAAGGCGCTGACATGCCGACGGTCGCCGCTCCCGGTATATAATAAATATTTAGGAGGCTGTACATGCATACAAAAACAAACTCATTATTTCGTATAAATGAAACACCGCAATCTTAGCACTTGTTCTTCTGACTACCATCAAGCACAAACAACGCCTGGTGATATTACAGGACATGTGCTTTACCGACACGTGTACACCTGTCCACAATGACGCATGCCCAAGAGACAGCCAATCTCACACCAAAAAGTGCATTACTGAGGTAGACAGTGCCAAAACTGGCGTACTGACGAAGCTCTCGCTCCCCTTGTTACTCGACGCTTCAGCTACTACCAGGGCGGGCGAGAACTGTGTTAGCGCAGCATTTTTGGCCCTTTCAACCAAAAAAAATCCCATTTTCAGTGAGAGAAGGGGTCCCTTCATAATGCATAGTTGGCGACCGGTGTGCACTCGTGTCGCTCAATGTCGTGCCTGATAATCTGACCAGGCGTTGTTTGTGCTTGAATGTAGTGTAAGAAGAAGTCCTAACATTGCGGCGTTTCGTTTCGACGGAGTAATGGATTCGTTGATTTTTCGAATCATGTACAGTGCTCAGCGATTGAAACGCGATACTCGGAGTGCGTGGCTGCCGGTGCCTGTTGCGCCACAGGTGAGCGTTTGTGAAAGCGAGCTGGCGCATTGTGGTATACGATGAGGGTGAGAGCGTTCGTGACACATGCTTAGTGCATCCGGGAGACAGCCCTTCAGTGTGTGGTCCTTGGCGGCGCCATAGGGGTGCTACATGCCATGGCTTCAAAACGCTGCGCCTGCGTGCCGTCCGCGCCACGATAAGACATCGCGATAAATGCGCATAAAATTCTTCATAACGCGCGCGGTGCCAGCTCACCCAGCTTCGCGCGGCGCGGCACGCAGGCGCAGCGTTTTGAAGCCATGGCATGTAGCACCCCTATGGCGCCGCCAAGGACCACACACTGAAGGGCTGTCTTCCGGATGCACTAAGCATGCGTCACGAACGCTCTCACCCTCATCGTATACCACAATGCGCCAGCTCGCTTTCACAAGCGCTCACCTGTGGCGCAACAGGCACCGGCAGCCACGCGCTCCGAGTATCGCGTTTCAATCGCTGAGCACTGTACGTATTTGCGCGCTTTCTTATCCCATTTTGCATAAACCAAGCTGAAGTCTCGCGTGTGTTTCGGCTTTTTCTTCTTCAACCGGTGTTAAAGTTCGCTAGAAGTATGGGTCCATCAGCCTCATGGGCCCGGTGCCGTCGCTCAGCAGTGCACGCAGAGGTAGCCGGCCGACCAGTCAGTCCACACTAGTTTCTGGGATCACGTTCTGTTCGACGAGCCGCCCCCATGACTCACTGTCCATCTTCTTGGCATCAACAGGCGGAACTCCGTGGTGCTCTTCCAGACGGGGCTGAACACCCAAGGACCGCTGACACCCAATCGGTCGATGCTGTCACCGGTCAGCTGGCGACCCTTGTTCGCCTGCCTGCTCCCCCGGTACGGGGTCTCACCCACATGTACATCACCGTGGCCACCCATCCGATGTCGAAGCTTGACCTGCCTCACGGCTTCCACCACACACAAGAGGCTTTGCTAATGCACCATCGCCTCCAATCAGGGCTCGTAGTGCTTGTGCGCCCTTCGTACCATCGTCGCGCTCATAAAGCCTTGATCATGCAGTCCATCGCCCAAAGTATTTCCACACGTGACAGCTTCACGTTTAGGTGGTCGCACTTGTTTAGGTGGTCGCACGGCATTCGGGCTGTCAATCACAGCTGCTTCGTTTAACAAGGGCAGCTCCTATCCACAGAAACCACGGTGAAAGGTTCAACGAGAACCCTTGGGCAGCATCATCATCCGGACGACCACCGCTCAGTGCACATAGGCTTCGCCGTGTTGAACCCAGGACGCCGCAGGTACCCCACACCAGTGGAGAGACGTGGCCGCTATCGCCAGGCGTCCGGTGGGGTAGAGGTGGTGACTCCGGTGGTAGCAGGCCATTATTCCGGCAAAACTTGTATTTGGACTTGTCTTCCTGGGTCATCGTAGAGTTGTCTTCCTGGATCATCGGCAAATGTACACCAGAAACGGCCACTCCGTATTATCAATCTAAATTATCCCAGTAATATTACCAAAACTGAACAGTGCGAAATTTTGTTACTTCAGCATGACCATCACATTGCAGGGGTAGCTAAAACGTGGCTGCGCGGTGATGTAAGTGACGACCCTGTTTTCTACATGGTTAGAGTATCTACCGGAAAGATAGGCAATCAATGGGGATGCAGTTGCCGTTCTGAACAAGAAATTAATAGGAGCAGTTTTTATAAATTACGTTTCTGAACTTGAGTGTACATTTCTGATATTATCTTGTTAAGGTTTTAGTTTCATTCAGCATGCTCTTTATCAACCAGCTGATGCCGGAACTGATTACTTTGCCAAAATACGTGGTCACATATTTCAGTTTAAAACAGCAATATATTACTGATCGATGAATTTACCTTCCCAGCCATCAACTGGGAGCGGTGGCAGAGAGACTAAAAATCCAACAAATATTTAAATATTCTATTTCATATTAGGCTTACACATGATTTGTTCAATTAGCTCAAAAACCCAATAGTATAAAGTGTACATCCACTTCTGTATTAGATCTTGTTTTCGTTCAAAGTGACTTTACGGAGAGTACTGTAGTTGTGAAACAAGGCTTGTCAGGTCATCTTATTGTATGCACTTCTCTCTAACTGGGCAGGTTTGTGAGTATCGATAAATATTCCTTGCGTTACTCCCAGCATTATGCGCAAGCTAACGATCAATGTCACATTGAGACATTTGTGAACACGTCTTGCTGATTTTAACGGCAACGACGTATGCACCCTTAAATACCGGTTTAGTAAAATGTGCCGCTTCTGTCTAAAAACGTTTGTTTAAACTAAGCAAAAAACGGGTTTTGAGCACATACCCTGCACTACGCGTAAAATATTCCACCTTAAGCAGAGAAATATATGCTTAAAAAAGGCAGGCACACTCTTCTGTGGTCTCAAAAGTAAAATGCAGTATAGCGTGCGGGGCTCGTAGTTCCATAGAGTACTATTTCAAAACAACTTTATTAAAACAATCCCAGTAAATTCGTAATGACGTTATTGAAAAAAAGAAACCGGTGAAACAAATTGCAGCAGACGGCTCTGTTGCTTCAGATCCGCATTTAGAGAGAGAATACACATCTTGAATTTCCAAACTGTTGTTGCAGGATGGTGAGACCATAAAGTTTCTTGGTAGGTATACTAGAGAGGAAACTGCGCCTTGTAAGCCGCGTGGTCGGGGGAGTTCATTGAAAGACCCTCTTTTTGGCTTGGGCTTGGCATGACAATTGGATTGTTAAGCGGTTTTTGGGGTTTGCATTGTTGACTATGCACTAACACGTTTACGAGCTGAGTAGAAGCCGAAATCCTTCCGGTTCTGTAGTAGCCGTGTTCGGTGAAACCTCAAGCAGTGCGTGATCGCACCTGACGGTGCTCATGGCGCAGTCGAAGGACGCATGACTGAGCGGGTAATATGCCGCCACGAATATTGCAGCCGACGAAAAGAAGAAACAAAACATTACATACCGGAACACTACCCGTCAGTCCTTGGCTGCGGGAGAACGGAATACTTGTAGCTGGCTCAGTGAATTGTCGACATTGCGGTAAACTGGAAACTATAGAACACATTTTCTTGGACTGTTCTGACGCAGTGTTCCACTGGGACATTCTACAGCGGACACTAAAGAAAGAACTGCCGGTATCCCGTATGGAATACGTTTCCTTCCAACGCGTAATGATGGAGGCATGCCACTTGACATGTTTATGGCCTTGAGCCTGCACAATCTCTGGAAACCTCGTATGGCCGTGAGACATGCAGACCCGGATGCACGACCGGCAAGGGAATACTTTATCGAAAGCATTGCTTATATCAGAGATGTAATGAAAATAGAAGACGAGAAACCTGATTGGGCTAACATATTGGATGAACTAGTTAACCTGAAACGCTTTTAACACGCGCCACCCGTAGCAGCGGGAAGGGTTTTATCATTATGTTATGACAGACATGTGTCGTTGTTTAAAGTTTTTTTTACCATTATGCTGTGTGGAGGCATGTGTCATTGTTTTGTTTTTTGTGCACTGTACCAAGCCGGTAATAAAGAAAAAAAAACCAAGAAGCGAGGCCTGAAAGAATTCGATACCTTTTGAATATTTCAATCTTTTGTCCTCTCGAGAGTCGCATACGTGAACCCCCTGTCTTCTTCTCGACAACGAAGACATAGAGGTGCTTTATATAATGATTAGAAAGGCGATTGAGCAAGCCATTGGTCTTCCCATCAGTGCGTCGCGGAAGCTAGCTCGGGTCACGGCCCAGAGCCCTAGACGGAGCGATCCGTGCTTTTTATTGGCTGTCGTCGAACACAACTACTCATGATGATCGTGGCGCGTGCTCACGTCCGCTTCCTTCTCCTTTTGTACATCCTCCCGCGGGCCCAAGATGATTAAGCGGTTTTTTCTAAGAGGTAAAGTTTTTGCACTGGACGGTTTATAACGTGACCCGTTGCTATCCGCACCGAGCACGCTCAAGCGACGCCGTCGACGCCGTGATGCAGCGTTGTCACTCGTCCCAGTTTCCGTTGCATTGCCGGAGCGTTGTCGTCATGCACTATTACGACGTCACCCACCTTCAGCTGTGGTAAAGTAGCCTGGGGACAGTTGTGAGCAGAACGCAGAAGCAGCAAGTGTGCGTTCCTCCATTTGCGCCACAACCCTGCCGTCAGACTTTGATGGTAGCGTGCTCGTCGTCGTAGGTCAGCTGGTGTTGACGACGTCTCGATCACCGCTAACTCTTGGGGCATGCAAAGCGCAGGCCTACCTGTCAGGAAGTGGGAAGGCGTAAGTGGCACTCCTTCATCGGGGCGGTCTTCGACGAATGTTAGATGTCGGCTATTATTAGCAGCTTCCACTTCGCAAAGGGTGGTGGACACAGCTTCTGCAGTAAGGGTACTCCACCCAAGTGAACGCTTGAGAACGTCCCTGGTGGAGCAAATGAGACACTCCCACCAGCCACCCCATCAAAGCGGTTACTCGACAATGAATTTCCAATGCACATTGAGCCCGGTCGCATACTCTTGAAGGGCTGACGAAGCGGCCCTAAATTCTCGAGCGCAAATATGAAACGACTGAGCGTTGTCAGAGTAAACAGTGTTCGCTATGCCGCGTCTTGACACAAACCGACGGAAACCCAGTAGCGTGGGAGCCGCTGTCATAACCGACGTCAGCTCGAAATGTATGGCATGAGTGACAGCACATTAAAGTAATAAAATTTAGGCTTTTGCCGGACGAGCTTTTCCACGCACGTAGAGTGGTCCACAGAAGTCGAGGACGACCACAGAGAACGGCTGTGCTGCCGAGATTCTGTCGCTTGCGAACGGAGCAAACGCTGTAGCTTGCGCAGCCAGCCTCTGGTGTCTGCACTTCAGACATTGGGCCAGCACCCTTTTGACGGTTTGGCGTCCCTTCACAATCCAGAACCGTTCTCGTGTCTCCGTGAGCGTGGCTTCGACTCCACGTGAAGAGTGTGGTGATGGGCTGCCAAAACAATAAGGTAGGTAAACTTGTGCCCCGCAGGTAGCAGGATCGGGTGCTTGATGTCGATGCTGCAATTCAATTTGTGTACACGGGCTCCTACGCGAAGCAGACCTTCTTCAGCCATGAAGGGTGAAAGTCGAAGCACCGCTGATGTCGAAGGAATTATCTGACCGACTGACAGTGCGCGCACTTCAATGCTGAATAACTGCAGCTGTACGTGCCGCATCGAGTAGTGTTCAGCCTTCACTATCTCAGTTGCTGTGTGGGGACCGCTTGCTGATGGCCCTCGCCGCTGGGCATTTTGCAGAAAACGTAAAATCCAGGCCGTGACCCGCAAAAGGCGCTTGAGGGTGCTGTAATTCTCTATGGTCAGTAGCTGCTCGTGCTTCGTGACATCGCAAGGGCAAACCAAAGTTTCCTGTGACACTGAGAGCTCCTGCAGGGCAACATCATCAATCTGCGTTTCAGGGAACTCCTGTTTTGGACCTAGGAGCCACGAAGGTCCCTGCCACCACTGGGTTGAGTGCACACGAGCCGCCGCCGATATACGTAGTGTGACTAAATCTGCCGGGTTGTCTTTCCCGCTGCAATGGTTCCAGTCTGTAGGAGCAGTTACTCGTCGTATTTCGGCCACGCGGTGTTTTACTTACTGGTCACGCTTTGTGGCGGCATAGTTCTCCACTGCAGCGCGACAAGAGAGTCCGTCCACAAACTGACGGGGGAGTCTTCCAGAATTGCAGTTGTTTCGGCATAACGTACGAGTCGTGCTCCAATAATGCCGGCAAGAAGGTCTAGCCGAGGCAGGGAGATGGGCCTGAGAGGGGCGACTTGGCTTTTACTGATTAACAATCTTGTGTCATATAGACCACTGCCACCCAGCTTTCGGACGTATAGAGAAACGCCGTAAGCTCGCTGGCTTGCATCGCAAAAAGCGTGGATCTCGATTGAACCTTCCACATCAAACGAGTGCGAGGGCATGAACCGTGGAACCTGGACCTCATTAAACTCTGGTAATTGGGCGCACCAACTGTTCCATCGTGCTCGTTCATCCCATGAGCGGTTATTTTTCCAGAGGTCCTGGAGCACAAGCTTGGCCGTTAAGGTGGATGGCGCAAAGTATCCCGAGGGATCATACATTCTCGCAAACGCCTGCAGTACGGTGCGCTTGGTTGAAGGATTGGCTGCCGCAAATTCTGATGCATCTTTCGTCGACAGGTAAATGCAGTCTCCAGCACGCTTCCATGGCACTTCCAGCACCTTCATCCTGATTGCAACTCCCACTTCATTTTCGATTGCGACGTTGTCCCGCACAAATTGATGTCCGAGCTACTCTGAGTTTGATGCCCATTTTCGTATCTCTATTCCGGCCTGGGAGAATATTTTGCGAGCTTCCTCGTACACTTGATTTGGCTTTTCGACGCTAGGTACACCAATTAAGAGGTCATCCACATAACATGCCCTTTCCAGCAGTGCTACTGTTTCCGGGTAGTACTCGCGACAGGCCTGCAGGTGGTGGCGAATCGTGGCAGCCAGAAGGAATGGACTGGATGACGCGCCAAACCGTACGCGGGTCATCCTCCAGGTGACAATGGGGGATGCCAGAGTTTCTCGCGTAGGCAGTCGTTTCACCCACAGGAATCTCAACGCGTCGCGATCTTCCTGGCGAATCAGCAACTGCACGTACACCTTTTTTATGTCTGCCACGATGACAACAAGGTGACAACAAAAAGTCATGAGCAGCTGAACGACTTCGACCCTAAGCTTCATGCTCTTGCAAAGGACGTCGTTTAGGCATGGCTAGCCAGCTGTATGCGAAGAAGCGTCGAACACTACTCGGAGCATTGTTGTTACTGTGTTCTTTCGTATGACGGCATGGTGGGGCACCTAATAAAATTTGTCGCCTGGGCGCTGCTGTTTCGCCACTCGTTCCGCATGGTTGTCTTTAAAATATGCACGAATTGCTCTGTCATACTGTTCGAGCAACTCAGGTTGTTCCCGGAATCGGTTCAGTTGCGTTCGCTGACGGTGCTCCGCGAGCTGACGATTGCCGCTGCCAGGAGGTAAACCAGGAGCCTGGATCATAAGTGGTACTTGGTACCGGCCTTCAATACGGGTGATGTTTCGCTCGAATGTTTCCATCGGGCTATACTGCAGCGACTTTTTGTGACTCGGATCATCAATGCCAATGGCATCCTGCCGCCACATGGCGGACGCGTCAAAGTCCAAATGTTCGGGTGAGGTGCACGACAGGAACATGGCACTGCTAAAAGTGCATGCGGGAGAAGCGAGCCTTCATTGAACGGTCCAGCCTAGAACTGTTTCTACCGCTGCGAGGTCTCCATTGATTCTGTCCACCCTGCCCGTGGCCACCTTCCAGTAGGCGTCTGAACGAACAAGTACGCGGATTTCATTTGCCTTCCATGTGCTCGGATGGAAGGCGACGGCTATGTCGTACCGCTTTTCTATAAGGGTTTTTATGGTCGCGGTGTCGAGTTCCGGACTCGTCAGGGAGCACACCTTCGGTACTTCTAAAGCGCCCAACACGACCGGCCTTCCACGAGCTTGTCCGGGTTGCGTTATCTGTACTCGCCGGCACCGTAGAACCTTGGGTGACTTCGCAGTACCGTACGTTACTAAGTACAGGTCTTCCGTGCTGAGAACCGTGCATTTCAGGGCCTTAGCCGTGTCCTGGCGAACGAAGGTGCTTTGGGTGCCATTGTCTAACAGCGCTCGAACAACAAGGCGTCACCGTACACCCTCTGCCAAGGCCCGGGACGTCTGGAGCAACACTGAAGTTGCCGAGGAGTTTCCGCTCGAAGCCGTCATGACGGCAGGGGCGCTTTTTTTAGCTTGTATCTGCCCTGTTGATCTGGGCGTCCTGCTGCCAGTCGGATTGAAAAATTCACACAGGACGGTTAGGTGGCTCTGATTGCAACTACTGCAGGTCAGGTGGCGGGGAGCTCTGAACTCACGCGCCACATGGTTACGTCGGCTGCACCGAAACAGGAATGGGCAAGGCGCAATCGCGTCCTCTTTTCGTACGCCGACATGTCAACTAGGCAGTCCGCCACCTTGTGACCATGGGTGTCACACAAGGGACACGCCGGTATTATTACGGACTCAGGCTTTGCAGTCAAGGCCGGCGCAAAAGGGGACGAGTGCTTCTGCTTGTCCTGGAGAGATCAAATCGGCATTTTCGACGAATCGATGAGCTGCGTTGGAGGGAGGCTGTCCTTGTCTTCCTTCCTCACGAATTTCGATTTGAATTCTTAGGAATTCTATTAGATCTTTTACCTGGCCAGCTCCGTGTTGCCGCGTTGCGGATTCGTCCGTTAGCCCCTTGTTCGTCCCCTTAACCCTCAACCGGTACATTAAAGTCAGGCCATCCGGTAGGCCTCGGAGGAGCGCACGGTTCAGGATTATGGCATATTGCTCGCGCGGAACTCCCAGGGCTTCCAGGGCGCTGACACGAAATTGTACCTTGTCGTACATTTCGCGGAGCCTCTCGATGTCCATTGAGCTTCTGATCGGCTTCATTGCAATGAGTTAGTCAATGTGTTCGTTGATGAGCAAGTCTCGCCGGCCGAATTGCTGAATTAAGGTCTTCACCGCGAGATGGTAGTTCGCGTCAGCAAGCCGGATTCCCTCAATGGCTCGTTTGGCATCGCCGATCAAGTATTCCAATAAGTACTTAAACTTCTCTATCTTCGGCAGCTCGGTATTTTCATGTATTGTCACGTTAAAATGATCCCAAAACGCTTGCAGTTGTGCAGATTTCCCGAAACCGCTGGGATCTGGAGCTTGGTAAGCATAACCATCCGATGACGTGAAGCATGCGTGTGCCCGCCTGACGCATCCGTGGGATCAATAACTGGAGCGGCTGTCCCTCCGCTGGCGGTGAAATCGGTCGCGCTGGACACTTGCTGGGCGTTTCGTAGGAGGAAGCGTGCTTGAGATACGGGGTAGGATATCTTGCGGGTATACTCTTCCGCTCCTTCGAGCTCCTGCTCGAGCCCGTCGTCATCTGTGGCATCGGCAATTTTCTCGTTGAAGGTGATAAGCTCAGGCTCTCGCTGTACGAGATACTCGACGTGGGAGCTCAGTGTTGCCGCGTCGGGAAAGGGCTGCTGCAGCAGGTCATTCAGGTGGGTTAGAGACCGCGTGATGTCGCTCCTGACGATGCCACGAGTCTTTCGAAGGCGGTCGATTGACGAAGCCATGGGGGTCATGCTCCGAAGGGCGATTTCCTGGGTTGATTGGCACTAAAGATGTCGCGGAAGCTAGCGCGAGTCACGGCCCAGAGCCCTAGACGGAGCGATTCGCGCTTCTATTGGCTGTCCTCGAACCCAACTACTCATGATGATCGTGGCGCTTGCTCACACCTGCTTCGTCCTCCTTTTCTACAGATGCGTCCAGAGAGAGGCTGCTTATCACGGGGCTCTAAAACACGGTGGAAGAGCTAATAGAGGGCCATCTTTCTATCCAGAAACTTCGAATGAGCAGAAGTGCGGTGGGTCACCGCATCCTTCACCAGATTGGTTGGGCAGCATAGAATTTAGCTCCACTTGATGTACTCCTGGACATATGGCGACAAGAACTAAAAATACCTCCTTTGGTTAGAAATATGAACTCTTCAAACGACGTGGGTCGCCGACAAGTACAGGCTCAAGCGTTTAACGTCACCGTCAGTCGGGATCATGTAGTTATCTACACAGACGCCCCCCAACATCGTGGGCAACAGTACGCCGTCATCGTGGCTACCCCCAGAACCAACGTTCTTGCGTGTGGCTCATTCAACCCAAATACATGACGGCCGCAGAAGAGGCAGCCACCGCCTTGGCTCTCAGTCAAGCAGTGGTTTGGAAGGTAGTCACTAATTGGCAACAAGCCTACCGAAATTACCAGTCGGGTTGGGTGCCCCGACCTGCACTGCGTGCGCTAAAAAGACTATACAAACGGTTCAATTCACTTAATCAGGACATCCGCTCACGCCTCCATGGAGGGCAACGAATACGCCACCCAACAAGCCTGCGCTTTTGCCCCCCGTGCTATGGAGCTGCACGAGGGTAGTCACTCGCGTGTCTTGTTCATGGACATAACCCCGCATTATCGCCTTCAGAGACAGACCCTTCCTTCGCTTTACCATCACCTTTCCAGAGAACAACAAACTACCCTATGGCTCATAGAATCTGGGTCCTTCCCACTCCCCGACGCATCTTTACTCAATGCACCCGAATCGGTCCGACGCTGAATGTAAATTTTGCTCAGATATCTGAACACCTCACAACATAATCAGGGTGTGCAACTTCAGCACAGAGCACCCTCCTCTCCTTCCATTAACTACCCTAAAAGAGCAATTAAAGGTGCTGCTGTCCATCCCCTCTCTGCCTACACAGCTTTCAGCTGGTGGACAGAGCACAGGCTGCATGGACTGCATATTGGCTCTGGGGAAGAAGGAACCACTCCTCTGGGTCGCACTCTTGGCCGTTCAGAAGTCTCAATAGATGTATTTCCTGCTCTTCCTCCTTGTTCTCTTCTCCCTCGCTCTCCTCCTCCTGTTCACCTCCTCTGTCACTGCCACCGATTTCGGCGCCACCATCCGCGGCGGCCCAGACGAAGTAACAAAACCTAACGGCGGGTTTTTGCTGCCTGTATTTTTACAGAAGAGTCTTTCCCCTCATGTGCTACAAAAATACAACTCAACCAACCACCGTTCATGCATCATGTATTGATTTATTCTTACCAAGAATATCTCTTTGAATTTATAAAGGTTGCATTTAGGTGCATTAGATTTCTCTCTCGTTTCACTATTTGTGGAGCGACGTGAGTGAATTCAAGTGACGTCGCATGGGTAATCGTTGTGGGTGCCATTTACAGCTTGGCTTTTCAGCAAGTTTCACAGGCTTGATAGGGGCGATTGTTTCTTTTTCTACGGTTTTGAGAGTTATGTATTGTCTGCCGTAATTTAGAGGAATGATCTGTATTGCGTGCGTTATTCTGAGTGTCCTTCTCCTGAAGGCCGAAGCGGCAGTGGGCGATTCGGCACACGAGGTGCGTTAGTTGTGTGAGGGTGTGTTTTATTGCAGGTAAGGTTTGAGAGCCGCTTCAATTTTTGGGTATGCTCAGACCGCGTACGTGTAGGTGGGGGAATGTGGGTACTGATAGGCTGTTGATCGTTAACTCAGGATCGGGGATTAGGCCTGTTGGTCTTTTTGTAAGTGCGAGCACAG
Source organism: Haemaphysalis longicornis (assembly GCF_048455015.1). Lineage (NCBI taxonomy): Eukaryota > Metazoa > Arthropoda > Arachnida > Ixodida > Ixodidae > Haemaphysalis > Haemaphysalis longicornis. The sequence goes on from NW_027526214.1 coordinate 99,255,311, forward strand.
AGCGTGAGGAGGGCGGATTTGCTGGGGAGCATTCGATTCCACGAGCTCGGAGGTATGTTTCAGTGACGGGTATGGTTTCCTGAAGTGCGCCTTGCTGTGCGCTGGTGCAGCCGGTGGCGACCCACATGCTGACGTCTTCAGCGTAAAGTGCATTGCGTAAATAAAGGACTGCTGCGAGGAGAGGCGGCAGATATTTCATAGCTAAGTTGTAGAGTAATTGTGGAATTACGTATCCTTTCGGGGTTCAGTTGGGCGCATTTGGAAATGGGTAGGAACGGAGATGCCGAATAGCTATCGTTACCGTGCGGCTGGTCAGAAAGCAAGGGATGTAAGAAAATGCACCTTCGCCTCAGTAGATAGATGCAAGGCCTTGCAAGATAGCTTGATGTGTTACGTTATAAATGGCCCCTTTGATATCTAGGGCTAGTATTGATGATGATGGTTGAGTTTTTTTGCGCTAGGCCAGCTGGGGCAAAGAGCGCAAAACAAAAGTATCTTAAAAAATTGCTACTAAAGCCAGAACAACAATAAAATCAATTAACGGCAATGCTGATGGCTGGTGTATAGGGCCAGATTTGATTATGCGTGATAGGAACTGAGGTTTAAAAACTTAACTTCTGACAAATACTCAAACACGCGTTGCACGGAAACAATGGAAGCGACACCTAGAAACAGCGATGGATGTAGTGGGATATGTTGTCTGTAGTGTTCTCTTAAGCGTTTGTGTCTTGTTGTGTGAAGTGCCTTGCATGTGATTAGTAAGTGCACTACGGATATGGCCTCTCCGCACCTGCTGCAAAGGGGTCTAGAAGATCTCTTCTGCAGATACGAGTGCGCTGCATGGGTGTGCCCTATCGGCAGCCTACCCAAGGCGACTTCCATGTGCCTGTTATGTGAGTCAGATGTGTATCGTCCCAAGTGTGGCTTTATTGCATGTAGTTTGTTGTCTGGCTGTTTATCCCAGTGTGTTTGCCGTGTTCTGCGCAAGTATTGTCTTATGTCTGGCTTGAGGTCTGTGTAGGGTATCGTTGTGATGTCTACAGTGTTCCTGAGTGCAGCATCAGCAGCCCTCTCATCTGCTAACTCATTCCCAGAGATCCCTGCGTGTCCTGGCACCCAGCAGAGGACCAGCTCATTCTTTTGTGAATACATGGACATGATAGTGTTGAATACAAGATTAACTGAGTGGTTTTTAGGGGGCTTGTGCAATGGCAGTGAGTGAACAACACTCAAAGAATCTGTATAGATGATGGAATTGAGAATTTGATTTTCAAGAATGTGTCGTACAATCAGTAAAATTATATAGGATTCTGCTGAAAAAATTGTTGTGTGCACGTTCATGGTTCTGGCTGCATTGACATTTTGACCATGAACAGCGCACGAACCCTTAGTGGAGGTTTTACAAGCGTCGCTATAAAATCCTGCACATGCGTATTTAAAGTGCAAAGACAGAAAGGGCTGCTGTATTGCAGCTCGTGGTACCCGATTTTTGTCAAGTCTCATAAAAGAAAGGTCGTATGACACAGGGCGAACTTGCCAAGGGGGTAAACTGTTTGAAAAGAATGACCTGTACACATATAAAAACGAAGCACTGAGATCCGAGGCTTCCTCTTTCACTGAAATCCGAGGCTTGCTCTTTCAGTGAAAAGGGCAAAGGAACTAATGGGCGATTTACAAAGAGCAGAGATGTTGATGTATCATTAAAGACAGGATAAAAAGAATGATTATTCAGCGATGAAATTTTAAAAGCATAAAGCAAGTCCATGTACGTTCGTCGGTTCTCAAGGCTGCACTTATTACACTTGACATACAGACTCTCGGCAGGGCTAGTGCGAAAAGAACCCGACGCAAGACGAAGGCCCAAGTGTAGCACTGGGTCAAGAATTCGCAAGGCTGTCCTAGTCGCCGACCCATACACCACACTGCCATAGTCCAAACGAGACCCAACCAAACCAGTATACAAGCGAAGCAGGAGTTCTTTGTCGGAACCATCCGGTTGGTGGGAGAGAACCTTAAGTGTATTCATTGTTTTCAGACATTTATGTTTAAGTTCATTGATGTGTGGAAGGAATGTGAGTTTTTGGTCAATCACAACACAAAAACTTGTGCTCTTTGTTCACAGGAAGCGACATGCCGTTAAGAGTAATGTCTGGGTCCGGATGGACGCCGCGCTTCCTGGAGCTACTGCAAGGCAGGAGCTCTTTGCAGGATTTAATTTAAACCCTTTCTTGTTTGCCCAGCCGGCAAGCTTCTTGACACCACGCTGGACTTGACATCCGCATATTGACATGTTACATGATTTAATAGATATTTGCACGTCGTCTACTTGCATGGAATAGGAGAATGTTGGTGGCAGTGCCTTTCCAAGACAGTTCACATTTCCTATGAAGAGAGTGCAACTCAACACGCCACGTTGTGGCACGCCATTTTCTTGGACGTGAACCTTTGAAAGTGCACAACCAACTCTTACTCTGAATGTTCTTTCTGACAAGTAACTAACAAGGGTGTTCAACATATTACCCGAAACACCGAATGAATTGAGGTCACTAAGGATTCTATAACGCCAAGCGGTGCCGTGGGCCTTCTCGAGGTCGAAAAAGACAGTTAAACAGTACTGCTCATGCACGAAGGCATCCTTGATGTATGAGTCAAGTGGAACCAGTTCATCGTTCGTCGCTCGCCGCACCCTAAATCCTGCCTGGCAGCTCTTGAGAAGACCATTGTACTCGAGGAAGTACACTAGCCTGCGATTGATCATCTTTCGAAGAGCTTGCACAGGCACCTCGTCAGGGCTATTGGTCGGTAACTTGAGGGGGACGACAGGACCTTTCCCTTCTTCAAGAAAGCCACTACAATGGCCTCCCTCCAAGAGTGTGTAATGTGCCCCAAAAGCCGTATTTTATTATACAGATGTAGAAGTGCTTCAAGTGTATCTGCGTGTATGTGTTGTATCATTGTATATGTAGTGTTGTCTGGGCCTGCAGCTGAGGGTTTACACGCACTCAGAGCAGCCCTCCGCTAATGTAGTGAAAACAGGGAGTTGTAAGAAGTCTGTGATTTGTTGTTTTCGTGTAAGGACTTCTTTTCACTAGAATCTCTATACTGCAGGAAAGTGTTCGTGTAGTTCGCTGAACTGGACACGTGTTGGAAGTGTTGTGCGAGTGTGTCAGCCTGGTCTTCCAGTGTGTCCCCTGTCGTACTGACCAGTGGCAGGCTGTGTGTCTGTTGTCCTTTGAGTTTGCGTATTCTTGTCAATACTTTCCGTGTGTCTGTGTAGGAGGTTATAGATGTTATGAAGGAACGCCAACTCTCTCGCTTTGCCTCATGGCGTACACGTTTTCCTAACGCCTTAGGCCGTTTGAACAAAGTGAGGTTACCCGACGTTGGGTACCGACGAAGGACCCCCAGGCCTTGTTCTGTGCCTCTCGCGCCCGCCTACAGTCCTCATTCCACCACGGCGTCCGCTGGTTGCGCGGGGACCAGAGGCGTGGGGAATGGACTTTTCTGCGGCGTCGAGGATGTGCGCCGTGAGCAGTTGGGTAGCTTCTTCAACTTTTAGGTCTGCTATGGATGTCTCTGTTAATGGATTCGAGTTAGCTCTTACTTCATTAAACCTTTCATGGGAAGATGGACTGCTCGGGCCTGTACCTATATACGTAATGAAGTGGGGAAATGGTCACTACCATATGAGTCGGTGCCCACACCTCACTTGAGAAATGGAAAGAGAATTGCATAACCAATAGCCAGGTCAAGATGTGAGTATGTGTTGTGAAATATGTTATAGTATGTAGGCTGTTTATTGTTGAAAAGGCATGCTCCTGAAGATGCAAGGAATTTTTCTATCAGGCGACTTCGGGCATCCGTTCTGGAGGAGCCCCAAAGACGCATTAAGGTCGCCTGTTCTGGAGGAGCCCCAAAGACGCATTAAGGTCGCCTGTTAGAATGTATGGTTCGCGCATGTGGTCGACCAGCTCCTTGAAGTCAGAGCTCGAAAGTGCATAATCAGGACGAGTGTAAATGGAGCCTACCGTTACAAACCTAATAAAAATTATTGTGCGGATGGCAACAGCCTCGAGGACGGTATTTAAGGTCTTGTCAGCAAGAAGCGACTTGTCTTGTCAGCAAGAAGCGACTTGTATGATAGCTCATGTCCAAGTTACACAGAAAAGAATTGGTGAATTAGAAAACAACATCAGGAGATCAAATTTAATTCTTTACGGAATACCTGAGGCTGAAAAGGAGACCAACGAAATGCTGGAGCATGCTATGAACAATAAAATCATTGAAAACACATTGGAACTGAAAACAGTCGCAATTGAACACATTTATCCTTTAGGAAGGCCGGAGTCAGACAAAACAAGGCCTGTAATTTTCAAACTTTTTGACACAAAAGAGAAGAGCAACATACTGAAGAGCTGTTATAAAATGAAAGATACAAAGTTTTCGATAGGGCAAAATTTTTTCATGCAAATTGGAGAAGTACTTAAGAAACTGTGGGATAGTGCCAAACAAAATCGCGATAAAAAGTACAAAGTGGCATTAGGAGTCACTGGCATTAGTATTAGCATACGTACACTACAAAGGCGATGTCTGGGATGGCGATAAGGATTAGAGAGTACAACTACAATAAATGAACCCACAAACGCCAAGGGCCCAATAAGGCATAACGCACAATCACGAGGCATATCTTGGTAAACCGTAGCGCACCCCAAGAAAGCGCCCCGTTCGCTTCGACAAGCACTGCGGAGAAAATATTGCAAAAGTACCCAAGGAACGGCCACTGCGAATTATCAATTTAAATGCCGGAGCATTATTAACAAAACAAAACAAAAAACAGAAGAAGGTTTACGTAGATCACGCCACCATTACCAGAATGGAACGCTCAAAACTGCTTTTCTTTTAGGTTACTCTGCTGCTGGCAGCAAGTCTGTGGGCACCTGGCTTCTGGCAACTTGTGGGTCCCTCCGAGCCCTGGCATAATCCGCAGCCGCTTCCACAAAGCTGGAGGCTACTGCCTCGTTCGTCTGGCAACGCGGCTAGTGCACTATCACCCCTTGCACGGTCGGCGTGGGATATAGCCACCAGCAAGCAAGCATTCACATTGAGCACGCCACACCGCTACAGGAATGTTACACACAAAACGGCTGCACTTTTCGGCTACTCTGCTGCTGGCGGAAAGTCTGGGGCCACCCGGTTTCTGGGTACTTGTCACCGTGGGTCCCTCTGACACCTGGCATATTCCGCAGCCACTTCCGCCAACGTTGGAGGCTACTGCCTCGTTCGTCTGCCAACGCGGCTCGTGCACTTTCACCCTTTGCACGGTGGGCGCAGGATATAACCACCAGCCAGCAAGCGTTCACGTTGTGCACGCCACCGCTACCGGAATGATACGCTCAAAACGACTGTACTTTCAGGTTAGTTACAAGATCGGTGCTCGTTGCGTTTGCAGTAGCAATTATTGTCTTCTAGTGGTGTCGTGCCGATACGAATTGATTGCTGCTAGAAAACGCTGATTTCAGGGTCTTCTAGTTTCGCCTGTCATCTGTTAAACCTTTTGTTATTACTGTGACTTGGGCATCCGTTCTGGAGGAGCCCCAAAGACGCATTAAGGTCGCCTGTTAGAATGTATGGTTCCCGCATGTGGTCGACCAGCTCCTTGAAGTCAGACCTCGAAAGTGCATAATCAGGACGAGTGTAAATGGAGCCTACCGTTACAAACCTAATAAAAATTATTGTGCGGATGGCAACAGCCTCGAGGACGGTATTTAAGGTGACAGGGTGGCATGGTAAGGATTTTCGGGTGATTATGGCCACACCGCCAGAAGAGTGTGTGCAGCCATCCCGGTCCTTTTTGTATACCAGGTAACTATTCAAGAAATTTGTGTGTTTGGAATTCAGATGTGTTTCCTGGACACACATTACACATGGCTGATTGGCATACAGAATCTAATACACGTCGTCAAGATAACTCAGAAGGCCTCTGCAGTTCCATTGAACTATGTTTTCTCTTTACATTATTTAGTGTGAAAACTACTGGAGTGTGTATGTTTATGTGAAGTCTTTCGGGGCTGTGACTCTTGGATTGGGTTTTTTGGGCCTTTCTGTAGGCTTGGACGTCGGAGGCCACTCCTTGCGCTGCGTTGCAGGCAAGAACGGCATGAAGTCCATCTCGTCGTCCGATGTCCTGGGTGTGCCCGTTGAACCGGGCCCCCCGGACTTGGCCCCCCTTCGGGGGCCCTTGATTTCACAAGCCACCGCCGCAGGTGTGGGGGCACCAGAAGTGGCACGGGCGGTGTGGTGGCGGTGGAAGACAGTGCGTGGCCAGTGGTGTCCATGTCACCCTCCAACGCACTTGAGGACCGGGAGGCAGGGACGGGAGCGGCACTGATCCCGGCGCAAGAGGTTGCCACCACATCCGCTGCTGGCTCAGCGAGCGGTTTGGAGGTGGGTTGGGCTGCCATAGGCAACCGTGACGGGGGGGGGGGGGCGGTGGCGGTACCAATTCCGACTCTTGGTACTGGGTCCCCGCCGAAACCAGACGCCGCTCCGCCCTCGGGCGAGCTGCGTCGGCGTACCTGCCCAGAGGGAAAGAGGTGAACCTCTTCCGCGCCTCTGTAAAGGTAACGTTTTCGTTGACTTTCAAGGCAATGATCTGTTTTTCTTGTTTGAACATTTCACGGCTCCTAGAATAGGCACCTTGCGGTCCCTGGAAGTTCCCATAGGTGAAGTTCTCGGATTTACAATTGTCAGTTAGATGATTATGTGCTGCACATTATGCGCACGTAAATTTACCACGACAAGAGGTTGTGCCGTGCCCAAACTGCTGACACTTGAAACAGCCGCGTGGTTTCGGCACGTAGGGTCGGATTGGACGTCTCAAGAAACCTGCGTTGACCGACTCAGGAAGGTTTCAGCGGTCAAGTGTCAAGATTATATGCTTAGTAGGAATTATTCTATCATTTCGGCGTATGGTGATTCGCCTCACTGCTGTCACGCCCTGATCTCGGAGGCCCTCGAGCAGATCTGCTTCAGTCTCATTCATTAGATCCCGATCAGAGATCAAGCCCTAGCAGCTATTGAGGCTGCGATGGTGCGTGATCTTGATGTCAACAACTACCATGCGCGTTTGCTTGAGGAGGTTAGAGGATTGTTCTTTGTTTTCTACTTCTATCAAAACTTCTCCCGTTGTGAGTTTCTTAGCGTTGTACGACTTTCCGATAAGGCTTTCAAGAAACTTGGAGATTAGAAACACAGACTGGGAAGTGATGGGCTTTGTCTTGTCAAGAGATTCCATGATCAAAAACCGCGAGAAATTATCAGGCTTTGAGAGAGAGATTGATTACAACTGAGGAAAAGAAACTTCGGTGCGGCCCCTTTTCGGTGGCCGATCACGTTTGGGGGGGGGGGGGGTTTAGAAAATGCTATATATCATAGTATAGATGCAGGGGACGGGGGTATTTTCTTTGACTTTACCCTAATGGTCAAAGAGGTCCCGGAGCTCCCTGCCTGGTGAACAGACAGGGAGCCCATCCGCACCTGGGCTCCGACGGCCACCGTTTGAGGTTTCTACCCTTCACCTTAATACCCATTACCACGGTCGGTTACAGCGTGAGTGTGGGGGCTCGGGGTCCGCGGTGTCGCCAACACCCTCACCAAGATTACTAAAGGTGCCCCGTGCGGGGGAGGGCTAGTATTGATGTTTTCCTCTGAGTGTTCAGGGATCCAGAACGTCGTCTTTGTTCTGAAGTAGGACGTCCTTCGCCGATAAGTGGGGTCGAAAGCCGGACATTGTATGTGGAGAGTACCCGTTCTCTTCGATGTGGGGTGGGGGGAGAGTCACTTGTGCATCATGTGCCCAAACAGTTTTCTGACACAGGAAGTGAGAGAGTAGAGGGGGGGGGGGTTCGTGTTAGTGGTTTGCTTGGCGTGGGTATGAAAGCAATTTTGGCGTGCTTTCATTGTGGGGGGTGGATTCCAGCCGGCCAACTGCAGTTGAAAAATTCCACAAGTTTTTAAAGGACAACGTAGACAGGGTTGCCGAGGAGCTTGTTAGGTATCCGATCTTTTACTGGGGCTGTGTTGCAGGTTAGATCGGGAACGGCTCCTTCGATTTCCTCAATGGTAAAAGGCGCGTCATGTCTGGAGTGGGTTTTTATGTGTATGGAGGAAGTTTCAATGTAGTATCGGAAATGGGTGCTTGAAGCGGCTGGTGAAGCTCTCGCCATAAATATGATTCTGTACCCTGGTAGTTATGCATGAGGTGCTTCAGATGGTGTTGTGGGGTGGATTTTGATTCCTTTCTGCCTAGTAATAATCGATGTAAGGGCCAGGTGTGGCGGGGGCTTAGCGTGCCTTGAAGGTGGTCACAGAACTCAGTCCAGTTTTGTTGGCTAAGTTGTTTAGCGTACTCATCTGCCTATTCTGTGATCTCAGCGATGCGGATGCGAAGATTCTTATTTGTTTGCTTCCTTTTCTACCTTCGAAGCAGACCTTGTCGGGTATCACAAAGATAGGGCAGGTGTGCGTCAGTGGTTGCAGTTTTTTGGGTTAGAGAAATTTCTTTCGTGTGCTTTATGGCCGTGTCAAGTAACCGTTGGACCCAAACTTAAAGGTTTGTGATAGAGTCCACAGGGGTGTCGTCTAGAGTTGTACATGTTCCTATAAAACTGGAACGAAAGCTCGTTCCTGGTTCCTTCGTAATTTTGAAACGACTTCTCGTTACAAGTTCCTTAATTGCGAAAGGAACACGTTCCAGTTCCCTTTCGAACATTGGAACGCGTCGATTCATTAACGTTACATTTCACTCTTTTAAATACAGCATGGTGTCGGAAAATACCAAGGTGAAATAAAATGTGAAATTTAAAACTCACACCAAACTAGGTATAATATACGAATAGGAACACCATCGACAGCAGATTCTCTGGGGATAAAAAGAATCCAAATAAACGCTCCAAGACAATTTTCTTCAGGGAGCACCGGACGAACTCGAGACATTGTTAACTGCGGTTTTGGTGCTCGTCTATTATAGGTGCAACAAATATGGCACTTTCCACTACGGTCTTGCAAATGCGCAGTAGGGTTACAGCGCTTCAGATGTGCAAATAGAAAATTGCATGCAGGAACATAAATAAATTTCTTGCATAGTAAACTGTGTCAAAAGGAGCAATCCATAGGTTTTAATAAATCGTTAATACAGTATTGCAGTTTATTTAAAATGCCTTACAGGCCCTGTGCAGGGAATTGAGTAAGGGGGCTACAAAAGTAAAGCTTTGCTGATCATCCAGCACGGATTTGCGAGTGACAAAACACAACAGAACAAGCAATGGCTACAAGGTTCCGAATACAAGTTTAAGTCAAGAAAAAAAAAGAAAAATAAAAGTCAGCAGCGTAGTCATGCATGAAATCTACGCGCAAGAGTTACAAAGTATACCTAACACAATTACGGTAGTTTATAAAGTAAAGAACCAACAATAGCCAAATATGTGAAAGCGATGCGCAGATCAGTTGGTGTGGTTAGAAATACGCATACGGGGAAATCAGAATAGCGCGGAGCATAATCACGTGCATGAAAACCGTTTACACTGGAAAAAACTAAAGTATAGGTTGGAACCGACCACCTAAAGTAACTCTGAACGCCGTCCACGTTTGGGCGGGCTCTCTCAGGTATACTCATAGGGCAAACGACGAAATTATGCCCAAAAATGACGAAATCTCGGCCCTTTGTCAACTCGACGCGTGCAATACAAAAGGTCCTGGCTCTCCCGTCGACCCACAGACCGCCCCGTGATGAACTGCATGCATACTCTGTAACTTCGTGCAGTACAGCATCCCGAGACACTGCGGCGCGCCCAGTCCTATTCATAGCCGATGACATTTCGAATGACCTTGGAGCGAGCGCAACTTCCCCGGCAGCCCCCCACACCAGATCGTTTCGGACCTTTTCACCATCCATCCCCCCCTCTTCAAACCTCATCGCAGAGCATAGCTACGCAGCCGCGCCTAGCGTCCACTGATGCGGTAATTACCGCTGACAATATACAGATACGGTGGTTTTACATGGAACCTGCAGCGCCGCTCGGACTTGGACAACATTTCCCGGGCAGGGAACAATTCTATCGGCAAGACACGCATCCTGGCATTTCTAGAGTAACAATGAAAGGTGAAAAGCATTCCCAAGGCTGCGCTATTCAACCGTCGAACACCGCATAGGCTTCGCCGGCATGAAAGCAAGAACAAGCTTCAGCCATTCTTTTAAACATCGCCACGATTAGACTCCCAGAACGTCTCGAGAAAATAGACGAGAAATCGAGAGATCTTAATCACAGCATATATGCGGACGACGTGACTCATTGGATAGCACGGGACAACGACTTACATAGAGGAAGCTTTGAAAACGGCAGTGGACGAAATGAAAGACTATCTCTCGGGAAAGGGCCTGAAATGCTCAGCGAAAAATCTAGGATTAGTGGCCGAAATCCGACTATCCAGATTAAGGCAGGTGGAAAGGAAATACAAACAGTGCAAACCAACCGCATACTGGGCCTATGGCTTCTAGCCAGCGGAAGAAATAATGAGACAATAACTCGTCTAGACTGCAGTGCACAAAAAACTTGTAGGCTGATTCGCAGAATTGCAAACAAAAACTCAGGCATGAAAGAAGCCAACCTCCTCGACTTGTTCAAGCGTTCGTGATCAGCAGGATAACGTACGCAGTACCATATCTAAAGCTAACCAAGGACGAGAAGGACAAGCTAGACGCGCTCATTTGAAAAAGCCCCAAAACTGCCCTAGGACTTCCCATATGTGCCTCCATGGACAAGCTCATAAAGCTGGGCATCTCCAACACCATAGACGAGCTGATCGAGGGGGCAAGAATTGCACAGCACCAAATAATGTTGTGAACCAAGGCAGGCAGGCATATCTTCAGCAAACTCTGTGTCCCCCATGAAGCCCTCGCCATAACTCGTCTAGACTGCAGTGCACAAAAAACTTGTAGGCTGATTCGCAGAATTGCAAACAAAAACTCAGGCATGAAAGAAGCCAACCTCCTCGACTTCTCCTGGACATCAGAAACAATACCCGAATTCGTCCCGATCCAAAGAACATGAACCCAACGTTCCATGAGGATAGGAGACAGAGCGGGGCTGAAGCGCTACAGAGACAGTACGGAGGACGGTGCGATGTATTATACACTGATGCTGCGGAATACCATCACAGAAAAGATAAGATTGCGGTTAATTCCGATGAGAACATGGTCATACGCGCATGCTGCACGATCAAAAAGAGGTCTGTCACAACGGGGGAAGAAGCGGCGATAGCGCTGGCAGCTACGTAAGAAAAATACCAAAGTAATTATCCGCCACTCCAAAAACGCCTTACACAATTACAACAGAGGACGAATATCAGCTGAGGTGGTCAGAATTCTTGCCAAAAATCCCATGGACCATCAGGTTTTACTTATCTGGACCCCGGCCCATCATGCTCTCAGAGGCAATGAAGGAGCAAACAAGCTGGCCCCAGGACTCACTTTCCATCAGGCTGAGGCGCTCCTTCCAGAGAACACATATTGTCTGAAAAAGACAGGAAGTTCACCTACCGAGAAACAACTGAATACTACAGGTTAACAAAAAAAGAATACCCGGACTCAAACCACCAACTCAGCAAGATGGAAGAGGCAATCAGGCGAAAATTACAGGTTGGAACATACCGAAATCGCTACTGCTTAGGAAACTCTACCCAGGTCAATTTAAACCCAAATGCAAACATTGCGACAGCCTGGCAAGCATGGTCTACATGATATAGACGTGCCCACAAATATCCGATGGCACACACACCATAGACACATGGGAGGCTCTGATTCTCAGCTCACACCTAGAAGGACAAAGAAAAATCATCAATCAAGCTCACGCAGCCGCCAGGTCGCAAGGGATACTGGCCAACTCCTAGCAAGGGTTTTAAAAACCCATTGATTGATACTAAATTAAAGGTTTTTTTTATTCATTCCTCGTTACCCCATTGGATAGTCATGGGAAGTAATAAATTAGGTCAAATTTCAAGAAATGCCGCCAGGATGTGTGGGGTATTAAAATAAATGCTTTCATAAATGAAATCATGGGGGTCAGATAAAAAGGGCATCCAACTGATCAGTGGTAGTTGTGTCAAAGAGAAGGGTTTCAGGGTGAAAGTGTAAACCTCCCAATCACCGCTTCATAAGATAATTATGTGAATTGGTTTCAAAAGTAACAATTTGGAGTTGTGTCTAAGCTCATCGGGACTGTATAATTATTGGTTTACTTGTCGCAACTCGCGTGTAGCTATTGAAAATACAAGCTACTTAGTAATAGCAAGTTCAGCTGTGAATGACGGCAAGATTGTAAGCGCGGAGCTCCGAGGCGTTAAAATTCATTTGTTTCACTTCAGAATACCTCCTCATCAAACGTTTCGAGAAGCACTTCTTTTTCTTGACGGATCATCATCGTTGCTTCCTGAACCGGTGTAAGGAGACGGCTGTGTCGTAAAATAAAGGTCCTATTTCGCCTAGTACCATACATCGACAAAGTTAGCAGGGCTCACTCAAATTCACTCACAAATTATTTTCAAATCACCATTCACTCAAACACCAGATTCACAGCGGAGGAGTAACCCGTGTTCACTTAAACTCAAACTCACAGTGAGCGCAAAACTCTGAATCCCCTCGGACTCCAAGCTCCATGTACTCAGAATTTCAAAATGTACCCGAAACTCAAAATCTACAATAACTGAAATTGCACTCAAAAGTCAAAATAGACTAAAAATTCATATTCGACTCAAACTCAACATGTACTCAGAAATAAAATGTACTCAAAACTCAAAATGTACACAACTTCAAAACGTACTCAAACCTCAAAATGAGCTCAGAACTAAAACTTAACTCAAAACTGAAAACGGACACGAACGCAAAATGTAATCAAAACTGATATTGTACTGAAAACTCAAAATGTACTCAAGCTCAAAATGACTTCACAAGTCAAAATCGACAGACAACTCAAAATGATTTTCAGACCTATAATGGACTCGGGCTCGGAAGCTATTAGGGCTCAGATGGACACAGAATTCACTAGCATTCAGGGTTTGCGTGGTAATAACACAACGGGCGCAAATTCTTAAGCTCAATATCTTGCATTCAGTACCACATAATACTCTAACCCGCCGCGGTGGCTCAGTGGCTAAGGCGTTGCGCTGCTGAGCACGAGGTCGCGGTTTCGATTCCCGGCCGCGGCGGCCGCTTTTCTGATGGAGGCGAAAAGTAAAAACGTCCGTGCATACGAGATTTCGGCGCACGTTAAAGATCCCCAGGTGGTCAAAATTAATCCGGAGCCCTCCACAACGGCGCGCCTCATCGCCTGCGTTGCGTCGGCGCGTTAAACCCTCACAATTAATGAATTATAATAGCATAGATTCTGTGAGAACGGAAACAATTTTGTTAAACATTATTACCGCTATACCTGCTGGACATGATGAGTAGTGCTGCTTGCGAGCAATTGTACGTATATATTAGATACAAAGCTCTTAATATTAGGTATGTGTTCGTGTTCATGACAAAGGGGGTCCAGATTTTATGGTGTGCTGGGGCCCTGGGGAGAAACAAAGAGCATTTAAGAAGGAACGTGCGCTCACTGCTCACTTTATTTACATTAGAAATGTTTAGGGTTACGGACCCATGCATTCTTGCTCGGTATCAAAAAAAGCCTTTTGTCACAGCGAGCTGTCCTGCTAACCTGTGAAGCGCGAAGAGTTTAATACTGTATATGTTTTTTTAATACGTAGCATTCTTAGCCGAGTCACCCCCAGCCAGGACCGTGTAAAACCATCCATTTCCACGCGGCGACACTGGCAGTATGCGGTGGGCTCACAATACCTTGATCCTTTTTACCCAGCTACTCGCCATTCTCGAGTTTGCGAACAACAGAAATTCTGGACAGCTTCTTGAAGGACCATCTGCGCATGACAACCATCCAAGACCGGTCGTGGCTTGCCTGGCAGAATTATCGAGGTTGGATGGTCCATCTCGCCGATCATCCACATCATGGTTTGCAGCCGAAGATATGAACCTACAGGCGGCGCCATCGGGAAATGGGCTACATATAAAAAGCTTTATTCCTCTCGCTCAGTGGGCACGGCGGCACTGAGAGGATGCGTTGGTTTCGTAATCCTTTGATCATGTTTACGTAGGTGAGACTACAAAACGAAAGTGTATTCGTTCTAGTGACCCTTGCTTCCTGGTGCTGCCTGTGCCCACGGTTGCGTGTGATGATGTGTACCAATACTTTCCTTTTTAAGTTGTTGTTACTTTCGAGAGGATTCGAATCACGGGCTCAAACTCGCTCAAATAAAAGAAAACAGTTAGAAGAAATTGCGTGCAACATTACGGAGGTAAGGGTAACGCCATTGATAAACGTCGAAAGTAAAACGGATGCCCTATCACGACTAGAACAAAAGGTTGTCTTGTCAGCAAGAAGCGACTTGTATGATAGCTCATGTCCAAGTTACACAGAAAAGAATTGGTGAATTAGAAAACAACATCAGGAGATCAAATTTAATTCTTTACGGAATACCTGAGGCTGAAAAGGAGACCAACGAAATGCTGGAGCATGCTATGAACCATAAAATCATTGAAAACACATTGGAACTGAAAACAGTCGCAATTGAACACATTTATCCTTTAGGAAGGCCGGAGTCCGACAAAACAAGGCCTGATTTTCAAACTTTTTGACACAAAAGAGAAGAGCAACATACTGAACAGCTGTTATAAAATGAAAGGTACAAAGTTTTCGATAGGGCAAAATTTTTTCATGCAAATTGGAGAAGTACTTAAGAAACTGTCGGATAGTGCCATACAAAATCGCGATAAAAAGGACAAAGTGGCATTAGGAGTCACTGGCATTAGTATTAGCATACGTACACTACAAAGGCCATGTCTGGGATGGCGATAAGGATTAGAGAGTACAACTACAATAAATGAAACCACAAACGCCAAGGGCCCAATAAGGCATAACGCACAATCACGAGGCATATCTTGGTAAACCGTAGCGCACTCCAAGAAAGCGCCCCGTTCGCTTCGACAAGCACTGCGGAGAAAATATTGCAAAAGTACCCAAGGAACGGCCACTGCGAATTATCAATTTAAATGCCGGAGCATTATTAACAAAACAAAACAAAAACAGAAGAAGGTTTACGTAGATCACGCCACCATTACCAGAATGGAACGCTCAAAACTGCTTTTCTTTTAGGTTACTCTGCTGCTGGCAGCAAGTCTGTGGGCACCTGGCTTCTGGCAACTTGTGGGTCCCTCCGAGCCCTGGCATAATCCGCAGCCGCTTCCACAAAGTTGGAGGCTACTGCCTCGTTCGTCTGGCAACGCGGCTAGTGCACTATCACCCCTTGCACGGCCGGCGTGGGATATAACCACCAGCAAGCAAGCGTTCACATTGACCACGCTACACCGCTACAGGAATGCTACACACAAAACGGCTGCACGTTTCGGGTACTCTGCTGCTGGCGGAAAGTCTGGGGCCACCCGGTTTCTGGGTACTTGTCACCGTGGGTCCCTCTGACACCTGGCATATTCCGCAGCCACTTCCGCCAACGTTGGAGGCTACTGCCTCGTTCGTCTGCCAACGCGGCTCGTGCACTTTCACCCTTTGCACGGTGGGCACAGGATATAACCACCAGCCAGCAAGCGTTCACGTTGTGCACGCCACCGCTACCGGAATGATACGCTCAAAATGACTGTACTTTCAGGTTAGTTACAAGATCGGTGCTCGTTGCGTTTGGAGTAGCAATTATTGTCTTCTAGTGGTGTCGTGCCCATACGAATTGATTGCTGCTAGAAAATGCTGATTTCAGGGTCTTCTAGTTTCGCCTGTCATCTGTTAAACCTTTTGTTATTACTGTGCGGCGATGCTGAGGCAACCCTGGCCCAATGAGCAATGCGAAAGCAGAGGCGTTCGATTGCACCTTGGGTGCCATTCGCAAGCTCGAAACAGGGCTTGTTTCAGTTTTGGCCGATGTAAAGGCGCCCAAGAACACCCAGGAAACAATTAGAAACAATATCAAAATCATTTCTGAAAGAGGTGGTTATCTGGAATCAAACCTCACCCCTTGGGCACTTCTGTGATAGACCAAAATATAACTACAATTGATATTGCCGACCAACTATAAAAAAAATACGTCAAGCTGTGAGTACTCCCAAATTGGGTTACGGCGCTCTGACTTGCTATTTTACAGGTTGGACTGCGTCCGAAAAGAAAGTAATCGAGTTTTGTGCACACAAACTTAAGATTGCTGTCACTGGAGAGCAGTTTAAACGTGTGCGCAGAATAGGTAAGTTCCACGCGAATAAGAATGGGCCTATTATTTCTAAAATGACATTCTTCAAAGAAGAACAAACCATTCTTTCCTCAGACAGTAAATTGAAAAGACAACCTTCGACATCAAAGAAGACTTTTCTTGCCAACTAAACAAGCTAGGAAAAAATTGCTTGAATGCAAAAAGTCTCTAACAAAATCGGGGAAACACCTTTGACAAGCTGTGTGTAAATAACGAAACATACATTTACGATACGGCCGCAGATTCGGTTGTGAGATTAGTTGTTTCTTCGGTTACACCATCTGCCAGTACAGTGCTTCACCTCGTCGCACCACTGGTTACGCCATCTTCACCTTCGGCATAGTTAAATCAAGCCTCGTCACACCATACGCAGCAGAAAACCATGTCTTGTCTCTCCACACCGTTGATCACCCTTGCATAAACTAACATCCGTAGCTTACTGCCAAACCGCCACCATGTCAAATCCTTTTTAGAACACAGTTCCACCGACATTCTCGCCCTCACCGAAAATTTGCTTTGGCTGTACGTCTTCAAATCAGAAATTTTATTTGTGAAAATATATACATCTATCGCAAAGACCGCGCTAACCGTAAAAGAGGTGGTGTTTTGCTGGCTATAAGGAACAGTTTTTCATCGAATGTCGTTCATTTTGACTCGCCGCTAGAGATAGGTTGGGCCACATGCCACACACGCTCAGGCAAGATAATGATAGGAGTTTGCTACCACCCACCGGAGTGTAACCATTCCTTTGTAGATAACCTTTGGAGCTGCATCACCGAAGCCAATATTCTGTGTTCTTCCTAATTTTCTGTAGATTAACTTGGTAACACTCTGATCCTATTCCCAAACTTCTCTAAAATTCATGAACCTTTCTTTATATTTCAACTTTTCTCAAATTGTCGAAAAACCTACCCGCAGACTGATAATATTAGATTTAATTTTTACGTAACCCATGAAACCATTCACTCGATGTCTAAACAAGATGATCTCTCTGATCACAACCTACTCCAAGTTAACACTAATGTGCCTTTACCTCTTACAGTAATGCAATAATGCAATGCAATAAACAAATTCAAGAGTATCATCGAGCAAATTTTCACCTTATGAATGCTGAGCTAGAAACATTTTTGACGACACTTTTCTACCATCCTTTAGTCTCCAGAATATTGAAGAAAACTGGCTAAGTTTCAAAAATATAAATAACAAAATTGGTGAGCAAACATGTACCGGTAATTACTCAAATCAAACCCATGGTTCACAAAGTCTCTTATACAACAGCGAAATAGAAAAAAGCATCGGTACAAATGGGCAAAAAACGTCGGTACCCAGGAGACATGGCAGGAATATAAAAGTTATATATTAACATATTGTGAAGCAATAGCTGCAGCCAAAAGTAAGTACTGTTAACATGACCTTCTATATTTGCTCAGTTGCAATCCAAAAAAATTCTGGAAAGAAATATCCCCTGCCTGCGATACTAACAAAATCTTGTTTAAATACTGACCTTGCATTGGTTCCGGATGCAGAGTGCTCCTGCGTATTGAAACAATTTTTGTTTGTGTATTTACCCGAAAAAGTCCCTCTAAAATCCCAGTGTTCTTATATGATTGGGCCTATACGAACCCTACAGATATACCCGTCGCTGGAATTGAACATCTTATACAGAATCTTAGAATGCCAACTTCCACAGGCTTCGATAACATCGACCCTAAAGTACCTAAAGAAATGATTGGAATCAAAAGCAAAATCTTATACCACATTTTCCGCCAGTCGTTATTATCAGGGCAGTTACAATCTGATTGGAAAATAGGTAAAATAGTACCCATTAACAATATGGTGACACTGGCTCCCGAAAAACAATCGGCTCATTTCTTTACCTTGTGTTTGTTGCAAAATGCTTGAACATATTATTGCATCACACGTGTTCAGCCATCTAGGGAATAATTTGGTTTTATATACTAACCTTCAGAAAAAGGGTTTTCGTGGGACGCGCAGTTTTTCGAGTTCACCACTGATCAGCATTCTAACATGAACAATAGCTTACAAACTTACTGCGTGTTCTTCGACTTCACAAAAGCATTTGATCGGGTCGCCTATTCACGTCTAATCTCAAAGCTATCAGCTCTTCACCTAGATTTGCTAACGTTGTCATGGCTTCGCAACATCATCCCCCTTCATCCGGAGTTTACATTGGTCAACAACATATCTTCTCCCTTTTCTAACGGGACTTCTGGTCTGCCGCAAGGGATCGTCATAGACCCTTCACTTCCTAATATTCATCAATACTTGGGAAAAAATGTAACATCTAGTGGACGGCTGTTTGCAGACGACTGCATTATCTATCGCGAAATAGATTCCTGTGATGACCATCTTGCTTTCCAACATGATCTCAATCTCCTGTCTAGCCAGTGTAAAACATGGATAATGACACAAAACCTATATAAATGTAAAGTAATGATGCTAAGTTGTAAATGTAATAACTTCAAAAACCCGTACACGTTAAAAGGGGACTCACTA